>NW_027171753.1:10000-17500 GCF_036898095.1 Palaemon carinicauda | reverse complement strand
TATTGCCGATAGTGTTTAAGGCGGAGCGCTGACAGTGTCTCGTACAGACCACTGACAGTGTATTGGACAGGTCACCGATTTTGTCTCCAACAACTGGATAGGGAGGTTCTTCATCACCTTGGTGCTTACAAGAGTGTCTCCAGATTTTTAGGCCAGGTCATGAAAAAGTTCTACGATACATATAACTTTAGAATTAAGACAAATAGGATATTCAAGTACCTATAACACCAGAAGTACTTTGAAAGAGAAAATTAAAGTTGATAATGAAACTTAATGTTAGCAAGCATCCTTTTATAATAATTGATTAAGTTCTAAATATGGGACTACTATTTTTAAGTATACATATAACCTTCACGGTCCTTAGATTCAATTAAATATGGGATCCTTTTGTATCATGTTACCTTATAATATAGATTTTAAAGATTTATGGCAGTGCATCCTTATTCTTTATTCATTTTTTTTCGAGAAGTTTATGTTTAAATAATAACAAAGAGGAAATTGACTAACTGAACCAATAAAACATATCAGTCGAATAACAATAGCCTCCTAAACGAGAAGAGAATATTGTGCTCCAACAAAATCAAATGTACTATATTAATTACAATAATAAAGCAACATTGCAAAAAATAGATTGGGAGTCAATAGAAAATGAAAGTTACTCTATAGAAATTCATTTCTATTTGCTTGACTACGATGAGTATGATTATTTTTCCACTCTTCATAATTTTATGTATCCCTTTACATATTTATATATTCATGAAAAGAGAGAGAGAGAGAGAGAGAGAGAGAGAGAGAGAGAGAGAGAGAGAGAGAGAGAGAGAGAGAGAGAGAGAGAGAGAGAGAGAGAGAGATCACATATCGATGAACTTATTAGCTTTCTTTTTCACCTACAACAAGCAGTAGTGGAGCTGAAAATTATTGAAAATTATTCATCACCTCATTATATTCTTTAATGTTTATTAAAAGTAATAAATCGTTTATTTCAACATTATATCACATAATTTGACTTTTGATTAGTGATAAATCGTTGAATACCTGACAACTTTGAACGAAACGATCTTTACCTAGGCAGGACGTATACATCTCAGGAAAATAATTCTCTTCAAGAGAATTGGAGCTCTAAACTATAAGATCATGTTTTACTCCTGCAATGGTGATAATGTGTACACACACACACACACACACACACACACACACACACACACACACACACATATATATATATATATATATATATATATATATATATATATATATATATATATATATATATATATATATATATATATATATATATATATATATATATATGTATATATATATATATATATATATATATATATATATATATATATATATATATATATATATATATATATATATATATATATATATATAAATATAGATTTAAGCAGCGTCTCTGACTCGAGTTTTCAATTCAATACTTCTCAATTCATTATCTCTTACTTCGAGCTTTATAGCCCTAGGCCATGTAGTCCTGGGTCATCCAATTCTTTCAGTGCCTTGCAAAGCCCAGTTAAACGATTGGTGAACTAATCTCTCTTGGGGAGTGTGAAGAGCATGCTCAAGCCATCTCCATCTACCCCTCATCATCATGATCTCATCCACATATGGTACTTGAGTCTTCTTCTTCCCAGCTGTTTCCCATTTTTATATGGGGTCGCCTTTGCGGATGAGCCGTTTTCATCTTTTTCTATTCTGCACTTCTGCCTTATCAATCCCCTTCTCCTGTAAGTCTCCTCTCACAGAGTCCCTCCATCTCTTTCTTGGTCTCCCTTTTCTTCTTCTTCCTTGAACCTCCATCTCCATAGTATGTCTCCCAACGTGGTCCTCATCTCTCCTCACCAGGTGTCCATACCATCTCAGCCTACCTTCTTGCACTTTCTTTGATATTTCCACCACCTTTATCGACCCCCTTATGCAGTCATTTTCTATCCGATCCTCTCTTGTCACCCCAGACATCCACCTAAGCATTCTTATTTCTGCCACATCCATCTTCTTCTCCTCTGTCTTCCTCATGCTTGCTGTTTCTGTTCCATACAGCATTGCTGTTCTTACCACTGTCTTATGAAATTTTCCTTTTAATCTCAGTGGTATTCTTTTGTCACAACGAACTCCTGAGGCTGCTCTCCAGTTGTTCCAGCCTGCCTGTACGCGATGTTTAACTTCATCTTCCATACCTCCTCCAGCATTAACAAATGATCCCAAATACTTAAACTTATCAACTTACTTTATCTCTTCTCCCCTAAGATGAATACTTTCTCTATCATCCCATTCACCGGTGGTACACATATATTCTGTCTTAGATCTACTTATTCTCATTCCTCTGCTCTCCAGTACTTGCCTCCATCTTTCCAAACTCATTTCCAGATCTTCCCTGCTCTCTGCGCACAGAACAATATCATCTGCATACAATATGTTCCATGGTACTGCCTCCCTTACCTCTTCTATTAAAACGGCCATCACTATGTTAAAGATAAATGGGCTCAGAGCCGACCCTTGGTGTAATCCTACTCTCACCTCAAAGCCCTCTGTCTCCCCAGCACCGCTCCTCACTCTAGTAAATACATTACAGTACATCTCTTGTATCAGTCGAACGTACTTCTCTGGTACCCTCCTTTCCCTCAGACTCCTCCACACCTCTTGTCTTGGAACTCTGTCATAAGCCTTTTCAAGGTCAATGAATACCACATGCAGGTCTCTTTGCTTTTCCCGGAATTTTTTTCATTAGTTGCCTCAGACAAAATACACCATCTGTTGTTCCCCTCCCCTTCATGAATCCCATCTGCTCTTTACCTATTTCTACTTCTTCTCTTAGTCTGGCATCTATCATCCTTTCCAGTATCTTCAAAGTGTGGGACATCAATTTAATACCTCTCTAATTCCCACACTCTTGAACATCACCTTTCCCTTTGAAGATTGGGATCAATATACTCCCATGCCACTCATTTGGTATCTTTTCCTGCTCAAAAATCTTTATCATATGGTCGTTCAGTATATCTACTCCTTCATCTCCTAATGCTTTCCATGCCTCCACAGGAATCATGTCTGGTCCAGTTGCCTTCCCATTCTTCATCTTCCTCAGTTACTCTATTACCTCTTGCCTTTAGAAACTTATTACCATGCCAAAGTTCACTTGTCCATCCTCTCTTAGTAATCTATCATTTTCTTCATTTAACAGATGTTCAAAATATTCTTTCCATCTCTTTACAATGTCTTCCTCCTTTCTAAGTACTACACCATCTTGATCTTTTATTTGTTTGATGTGTGTAATATCTTTGGTGCTCTTATTTCTAGTCTTTGATAGCTTGATCATCTTGTTTAATTCTTCCTTTGTCCCCAGCTCATTATACACATCATCATATGCCTTAGCTTTAGCTTGGGCTACTACCTTCTTCACCACCTTGTTTTTCTCTCTGAACCTCTCTCTGTCATCCCCTGACTGTGACTCTTCCCATCTCTTCTATACCCCCTTCTCATCTTTTACAACTTTCTCAATTTCTTCACTCCACCACCAACTCTGCTTTTCTTCCCATATGATACCAGATGTCTCTTCTAGCAACTCCTTTCCATGTCTTCTCATTACTGCTGCATTTCGTGTCCACGATACTTGAACATCTTCAATTCCTATATCAATATCCTCCAAAACCCTTCTCTTCAACTATCTCATTTTATCTCCTTCCCTCACTAGTTTGTACCATTTAATTTTCCTTATTCCTTTAGCTTTAGATTTTCTTTCCCATTTTAGGCCCAAGTCCATACATAACAGTCTGTGTTGGGGGACTACATGGTCACCTGGGATAACATTGCAGTTCTTGACCTCCACCAGCTTTATCCTTTTATACAGGAAGTAGTCTATCTGGGAGCATCTCCCCCCACTCCTATAAGTTATTAGGTGTTCCCTTTTCTTCTTAAAGAATGTGTTTACTATTGCCATGTCAAATGACACAGCAAAATCCACTACACTCTCTCCTTTTGGGTTTCTCTCCCCAATTCCATGGCCCCCATGCACCCGACCAATTGCCTCATTCTCATTTCTAACATGGCCATTCAAATCTGTTCCCACCATGACCCTCTCCTGTTCTTCCAGTTCTTGCATTACTCCATCCATGTCTCTCCAGAAATTTCCTTTCTCCTCTTCTGTGCAACCAACTTGAGGTGCGTATGCACTTATAATATTCAGAATCTCTCTAATAGTTTTATTTCTAACCCTAACCTGCCGTTAAACTCTCAGTATCTTTCTGAGGGCTTTATTCTCAAATATACTAAATCTATTTGAGATTTTTTCATTGTCATACCATGACTCATATCCATAGACTAACACCGATCTTACTAAACTGATATATAGTCTGATTTTTATATGATATTTTAGGCAATTTGATTTCCAGATTTTACTTATCCGAGCCATTGTCTGATTTTCTTTTTATTAATCTTTCACTAAACTCTAATTCTAAAGACCCTGTATTGGATATCATTGTTCCTAAATACTTAAATGATTTTACCTCATTAACCCTTTCTCCTTCCAATGATATTTCATCGTCCATTGCATGCTCAGTTCTCATCATCTCTATCTTTCTTCTTTTTATCTTCAGCCCCACCTCACGTGATATTTCATGCATTCTGGTAAGCAAGCAGCGCAAATCCCGTAGTATTTTGTTAAGAAGGACAACATCATTACCTATCACCAATCCAGTCCAATCCCTCTCCACCATCTCTAACTGTTCTACACATTACAAAGTCCACGAGGAGGATAAACAACACAGGTGACAACACATTCCCTTGGATTACTCCGTTGTTCACTAGAAACTCACTTGATAAGACCCCATTAACATTAACTTTACACTTTTTATGCTCATTAACAGACTTAATCAAATTTACATATTTAAGAGGAATTCCATAATAACGCAGGACTCTCCACAAAATTGGCCAGTGCACACTATAAAAGGCTTTTTCATATTTCACAAATACCATAAAAAGGGGGTTTCTATATTCTACGCATTGCTGCACAACATGTCTCAAAATGAAAATTTGGTCAGTGCAACTTTTACCTTTTCTAAATCCTGCTCGTTCATCTCTCAGCTTTTCACCAGTCTTTCCTTTCAGTCTCTTAAGAATAAGCATACTATATATTTTCATAACAACTGACGTAACTGTTATGCCTCTGTAATTATTGCAATCAGTCAAGTCTCCCTTTTTAGCTTTCCACCAACATTCCTAACTCCCATTCATCAGGTTTTGCCTCTTCATGCAGCATTCAACAAATCAATCTTGTAAGTAGACTGGGAGTCACTTCCTTTTAGGTCAGTACCATATCGGCAGTCATTCCATCCTATCCAGTGACTCTCCATCTCTTTTTTTTTTTTTTTTTTTAGGATGGCTTCAACTTCAAACACAGTGAATTCATTCATGGGCCCATCAAAGTCTTCATCAGCTTCAGGTATATCAATCATATTATTCCCTTCTTATATCTTATTCATAAGCCCAAAAAAGTTGTCCATCCAACGTTGTCTTTCTTCATCTCCTGTTGCTATAACAGAGACATCTCTCTTTTTGATGGGTATTTGCTTCCCTTTTGTCGCAGTCGAGATTTCATTAATAATTCTATGAGCAATTCTCACACCATAGCCACTTCTTTAATTCATAGCTTTGCCGGCCTCATCTGCTTTACTGTATAACTACTCTCTTCAATCGTTCGTGGCTTTTCCTTTGACCTCAATGTCAATGCTGGAATACTAAGTATGCTCTAGCTTGTAATTTTCATTACTTCCTCCAAAACTTTAAATAACCAATTTCTGTCTTTGTCTCCTTTTTATAGTATCCCCAAGTATCATCCGATTTCTATGGCTTTTTCCTTGTAACTGTTTGTCCCAAGACTTCACTACCAACCAATTGATATATGTTCTTTATATCACACCATTCTTCATTAATTGTCAGTTTTTCGTCTCCTAAAGTCTCAAAGACTCCATATCGATTCCTTCATTCAAAGTCAAATGTGTCTCTGTGCTCTTTCTCTAGAAGCTTAGTTGTAACCTAGGTATTCTATCTTTCTTTCTGTTGGTTGCTTTCAGTTTTAATTTCAGTGTGGCAAAGAGGTGCTGGTGATCAGTACCAATATCATCTATAGCTATAGCTTCTTCATTTCTCAAAGTCCTCCTTCTTTCTTTATTAATGTTCCTATGTCAGAACATAGTACCTCCAATGACACGTTTATTTGCTGAACAGAAACATAAGAAATACGCTCCATAATCGTTTGTAATTTCACCAAGACCCTCGACACCCATCACATTCCGTATCCTATGATTATTTCTTCCTTCTTTAGCATTGAAGTCGCCAATAACAATTTTCATATATCTCTGAGGGATCTCATCTATTTTCTTTTCCAGTTCTTCATAGTATTCATCTTTCCTTTCTTCAGGGGAATCATTTGCTGGGGCATAGCAAACTATAATTCTCATATTGCACTTTTTTATTTGAACTTTACCAGTAACAATCTACTAATTATATCTCTCCACTCGGTTAATGCACTTTCTGCTCTTGGTGTCATCATCATATCTACCCCTTCTCTACCAGCTCCATCTGACCGTCCGGAGAAAATATATATATATATATTCCCTTGGTCTAAAGTTTCCTTACCAATACCCTTACAACGTGTTTTAACTTGGGCCAAGATATTTTTTACTACATTTCTCTCAATCAGTCTCTACTTGATGTAATTTCCCAATCCGATTCATGGTTCTAACATTTCAATCACCTATTCTATTTTTTTCTTTAGTATTTATAAAACAGGTAATTCTTAGCACACCACTATGCCCGGTACTAGGGGCCATTCTGTCATCTTCTCTATCCATGACTGACTAAATCCATAGGGGATTCATCGGCTAGATACATCAAAGGATAGCAAGTTCTTTGTGATACGCAGTGCCTATTTAACTAAGGTAAGTGACCACTGCTAGTCCATACTAATTCTAGTAAGATCAATCGTCAGACATCAAGGGTAAAAGCTCTCATTACTCCATCAAGTTGCTCACCCAGTTATAAGAGTATAGCCATTGGCAAACACGGATTCCTAAGATATACTTCATAGGACGGTATATACTATATATATATATATATATATATATATATATATATATATATATATATATATATATATATATATATATATATATATATATATATGTATATATATATATATATATATATATATATATATATATATATATATATATATATATATATATATATATATATATATATATATATATATATATATATATATATATATATATATATATATGGGTATACATATACAATTTACACACACACACACACACACACACACACATATATATATATATATATATATATATATATATATATATATATATATATATATTTATATATATATACATATATTTATATATATATATATATATATAATATATATATATATATATATATATATATATATATATATAT
>NW_027171752.1:5000-132859 GCF_036898095.1 Palaemon carinicauda | reverse complement strand
TTTTGTTGGGCTCCAGCACATGTAGGTGTGTCTGGGAATGAGAAGGCAGATTCACTGGCTAAGAATGCTGCATCCGAGTTGCTGCCAAGAAGGTATCCCATTCCCTGTAATGATTTCTTACCTGACATCAAGAAATTGGTTTGCAATAAATGGCAACAGCAATGGGATAGCTTAGATGGCAATAAAATGAGAGGTGTAACAAATGTCATATCTCCTTGCAGGTATATTATGATGCCCCGAAAATGGGAGACGTCTTTGTCGTCTCGGTATTGGTCACACTCGGTTGACACACAAGTTTCTGCTGAAGGGCCAACACCAACCGTATTGTGACGACTGTTTAGTACCTCTAACAGTGAGGCATTTGTTGACCGAATGCCCCAATTATAACAACTTAAGGAATAGATATTTGTTTGAGGGTGGCAGGTTCATCATTGCCAAGATTTTTGGAAATGATGTGTCCTACTATAATACACTCCTATTATAATACTCGGGTTTGTAAAGAATAAAGCAAATTACTTGAAAATGTGCGAGTTTTCCTAATTGTTTTCGTAATCATTATAAACGCGTAAAGTGTTTTGTAATATTCTCTAACCTGTGTAGTGTCTATTTACTGGACTCGTTTTGTATTATTTTTTTTTACCTTATTTGATTTTGGACTTTACTTTATACATGAGCATAGATTTATATATTCCTTGTTATTCACAGAACTTTGGCTAGATTTGAGGAGAGCCAAATTGACTATATGGACTTGCAGTTCATCAGAATTTCAATATCTCCTGGTAAGTAGTGTAAATACGTTTTATTCTTAATATAAGTAAAGGCAGTGTTCCATTTATTTTTGTTTCCAAACTTTTTAAATTAGGATAACGTTCCAACCATTATTTTTCTTATAAATTATCATCATACTATGCAATGTTATTTATATTATTTCCATGAATCTAACCCAAGATTCATGTGCAATTCCTATAAGACGGAAGAGATTTGACTATCACTAGGCCAATCCTAAGAGTGGCTATGAGGACCGAGTATTTTCCAAAATCCATCAATAAAATTTCTTGAGTCTTCTTGCATGAATGACAGTCTAGTTTGAAATGCTTGTGCCACTGTGGGAAGATGAAGGTACAGAATTTAATTGCTTTAACTTCAGCTAGCCATGATAGGGCTTGGTACATCTGGTGATATGTCATATAAGGTCAGATAACAGAAGGTTGTAGAAGAGTCGTCATGGGGAAAAGTTCTATTAAACCTTTCATTAGTCATACCTTTGGGAAGAGTCATATAATTCTCCTTTTACTGAAAGAGAATATGATTCCGCGCTTACTAATTGTAACAATACAGCCCCGGGACCCGATGGAATTCCATATGCAATGATTAAACATGTACATTTTAATACAAAGTTATTTATTTTAAGCATTATTAAGTGTTTGGGAACTAGCCATTATTTTAGCCTTTTTAAAACCCGGTAATGACAAGTTTTAAGCAGCAAACTATCGTCCTATTGCATTGACATCTTGTTTATGTAAAATCATGGAGAAGATGGTCAATGGAAGGTCGATGTGGTACCTTGAAAAGAAGGGTATTTTATCACCGATTCAATGTGGATTCAGAAAAATGCACTCAACGACTGATGTGTTGATACAACTTGAGTCCTCCATTTGTGAAGCCTTTGCTTCCAAACAGCACCATGTGACAGTCTTTTTTTACCTTGAAAAGGCATATGATACCACATGGAGATATGGTATACTTAAAACCATTCATGAATTGGGATTGAGAGGAGAGCTGCCACTATTTATTCAGGCATTTCTTTCACGTAGAGTTTTTCAAGTGAGAGTGGGGGAAACTCTATCAGAGAGTAAGTGCCAGGAAGGAGGAGTTCCTCAGGGTAGTGTGCTGAGTGTAACCCTTTTTGCACTAGCAATTAATGGGATATCCTCTGGTATTCCCTGGGACGTTCTCTCAACACTATTTATGGGTGATCTCCATATCATTTGCTGGAGCTAGAATGGCAATGTTTGAGAGAAAAATCCAACTCTCTATTGATAAAGTTATCCATTGAGCCGATATGAATGGATTTAAGTTCTCGACAAGTAAAACTACCATTATCCATTTTTGTCGTATCTGGGGAGTACATCCAGACCCGGATATATACATTAAAGGTCAACGGATACCATGTGTATTGGAAACCAAATTTTTAGGTTTGATATTTGACTGTAGACTTACATGGGTTTCTCACCTAAAAGCACTAAAAGCTAAATGTGTTGAAGCTCTGAATATCTTTAAAAGTATTGTCCCATACATCATGGGGGGCAGACCGCAATACTATTTTAAAATTATACAAGGCCTTGATTTTTTCCAAAATTAGTTATGGTTGTGAGGTATATTCTTCAGCCACCCCAGGCCGGTTAAAAATATTAGACTCGATACATCATGCAGGTATTAGATTGTCTACTGGAGCTTTTAAAACCTCGCCTATCCCAAGTCTCCTTGTTGATGCTGGAGAGTTACCTCTAGACCTTTACCGAATGTCTTCTATTATTCGGTATTGGTTTAGATTGCAGAGACTCCCTAACTCTTTATCCTTTCAGACTGCAAGCCTTATAAGACACGCATCATACTTTGAGTTGCACATGCATTGTTTGCATTTGCCAGCCGTTCTTTTTGTTGTATGACTTAATCATTACCAGGCTTTTTTAACCAATTAAGACCTTCCAAATATTAATGCACATGTTCCCATATGTTATTCTACAACAGCCATTTTTTCCACCCGATATCTTCGGATAGTCGTTCTGGGGGTTAGAACCCTGTGATACCTGACGGTAATTCTCATATAATATCAATCGCGAAATAATATACAGTAGGAAGCTGCCGGAGGGAACTCCCATCAGGAGGACATGGCTATCTCACCCAAAAATAGATTTTTCCTACGTTAAAATCCCTTTTTTCCATCCTCTTCAGTTCCACCATGACTATGTAATCACATAAAGACATCTAAAAGGAAAGTACAATCATTTTGGAAGTTTCCAGTAGTGCAATTTCATCTATTTCAGTACAGTAATTGGTTGTTGAAAATGCTCTGTTTAGCATATAGCCATACTTGCTCATGTGAAAGTAAAATATATTCCTGAAATAATGACCCACGATGCTTGCATATACATACACGGTACGTCTGCCAGAACTTGGCAATAGTGATGCTATGTTAATTTTGCGAGCATAGCTAGCCACGGTGGAGCCCAAACCATTAGAAGGATGGAAAGTGAATCAGATGAATGTTCTAATTTCCAGCCACTTACATAATCCGTATATCTCCAACTACATTGTGTTTATTATGCATTTATGACTATCATTACTGCAAATCACTCAGTTTGGACATTTCTCACACCCGAAAACCCTGGTTTCCCCACTGGGGTCCCCCATAAAGCTTATAGTAGAGTGGTGTGCCCCAATCACGGTTGGAAGTGCAAAAGAAAAAAAAAAAAAGGAAGCGAGTGGAAAAAGTATATGATTTGGTATGTAGCTAGAAATTAAAGTGTCATATATTTACCCAGATTTTTTTCTCTTATAGCGTGTATTTGAATGAAGTATTGTATGTTTTTCTCTCCATACTGTTTGAAATTTTCCTCCCAGAGCAAATTTATTCAGTACCAAACATTGTGGGTGAGCGCAGCGAAATTGAGGGGGATGCAGGACAGGTTGAAAATATCGATGATGCCATAGACTTACTGAATGGAACTCTCCATACAGCAGGAGTCAATTCAATTCCTAAAACAACAGGGTTATTCAAACAACGACCAGTCCCGTGGTCCCGTGGTAGTCTTCAGAACTAACTGCCCCCCACAGAGCCACAAGAAGATCTCTTAACACGATTGCGCAGAACTGATGAGAATTTAATTATGTACAAGAAATGTAGAGCACAGTTCCGTCGTGCCATGAAAGAAGCTAGACGCCAATCTTGGGTGGCTTTTGTTTCCTCCATTAATAGTAGAACAATACCATCTTCTGTATGGAGGAAAATAAAAAAAATTGCAGGCAAATTCACCCCGAACCCACCACCAGTGTAGAAAGTGAATGGTCAGTTTGTGACTGAAGGAAATGAAGTTAGCAATGCCCTGGCTGGCCATTTTTCAAATGTATTGTGCAAGTGTGTAGCAGCTCCTGGTCACCTGCAAGAGTGTAGCAGCTCCTGGTCACCAGTACAGGAGCATTGAAGAAAAGAAAATTTTAAATTTTGCAACAGGAAGGGAAGAGTCATATAATTCTCCTTTTACTGAAAGAGAATTTGATTCCGCTCTTAATAATTGTAACGATACAGCCCCTGGACCTGATGGAATTCCATATGCAATGATTAAACATGTACATTTTAATACAAAGCTATTTATTTTAAGCATTATTAATGAAATATGGCATGATCATAGTTATCCAAGTGCTTGGGAACTTGCCATTATTTTAGCCTTTTTAAAACCCGGTAAGGACAAGTTTTTAGCAGCAAACTATCGTCCTATTGCATTGACATCTTGTTTATGTAAAATCATTGAGAAGATGGTCAATGTAAGGCTGATATGGTACCTTGAAAAAAAAGGTATTTTATCACCGATTCAATGTGGATTCCGAAAAATGCACTCAACGACTGATGTGTTGATACGACTTGAGTCTTCTATTTGTGAAGCCTTTGTTTCCAAACAGCACCATGTTACAGTATTTTTTGACCTTGAAAAGGCATATGATACCACATGGAGATATAGTATTCTTAAAACCATTCATGAATTGGGATTGAGAGGAGAGCTGCCACTATTTATTCAGGCATTTCTTTCACATAGAGTTTTTCAAGTGAGAGTGGGGGAAACTCTATCAGAGAGTAAGTGCCAGGAAGGAGGAGTTCCTCAGGGTAGTGTGCTGAGTGTAACCCTTTTTGCACTAGCAATTAATGGGATATCCTCAGCCATTCCCCAGGATGTTCTCTCAACATTATTTGTGGATGATCTCTCAATATCATTTGCTGGCACTAGAATGGCAATGGTTGAGAGAAAAATCCAACTCTCTATTGATAAAATTATCCAGTGGGCTGACATGAATGGATTTAAGTTCTCGACAAGTAAAACTACCATTGTCCATTTTTGTCGTATCCGGGGAGTACATCCAGACCCGGATATATACATTAAAGGTCAACAGATACCATGTGTATCGGAAACCAAATTTTTAGGTTTGATATTTGACTGTAGACTTACATGGGTTTCTCACCTAAAAGCGCTAAAAGCTAAATGTGTTGAAGCTCTGAATATCTTAAAAGTATTGGCCCATACATCATGGGGGGCAGACCGCAATACTATTTTGAAATTATACAAGGCCTTGATTTTTTCCAAAATTATTTATGGTTGTGAGGTATATTCCTCAGCCACCCCAAGCCGGTTAAAAATATTAGACTCGATACATCATGCAGGTATTAGATTATCTACTGGAGCTTTTAAAACCTTGCCTATCCCAAGTCTCCTTGTTGATGCTGGAGAGTTACCTCTAGACCTTTACCGAATGTCTTCCATTCTTCGGTATTGGTTTAGATTGCAAAGACTCCCTAGCTCTCTAGCCTTTCAGACTGCAAGCCTTGTAAGACACGCATCATACTTTGAGTTGCACCCAAAATCTCCTCAACCTTATGGCTTTCGGGTGAAACGATTATTAAATAGTCTGGATATAATTAGAAATAAGGTACTTCCATTCAAGGTATCATCAACGCCTCCATGGAAGTTACCAGAGATATCTTTTTGTAAATATTTTATTGGAGATAAGAAGAATATGTCAGACCTAGAAGCTAGGTCTCTTTTTAATGAACATGTTAAAGAACATAGAGGATCAACTTTTATCTATACTGATGGCTCCAAATCTGATGCTGGCGTTGGATTTGGAGTACATAGTAATGGTTTTAATTGTAGAGGTGCACTTCCTCTGACCGCTTCCATATTTACTGCCGAACTGTATGGCATATTAACCGCTATTGAGAAAATAGCGTTGGAGAAGGAGGGTAATTTTACAATTTTTAGTGATGCAAGGAGTGTCCTTCAAGCTATGGAAGTTTTTAATTCTAATAACCCTCTAGTTTTAAAGATTTTAGAATGGCTTTTCCTTATTGGACGGAGAGGTATAACAGTTCAATTTTGTTGGGTTCCAGCACATGTAGGTGTGTCTGGGAATGAGAAGGCAGATTCACTGGCTAAGAAGGCTGCATCCGAGTTGCTGCCAAGAAGGTATCCCATTCCCTGTAATGATTTCTTACCTGACATCAAGAAATTGGTTTGCAATAAATGGCAACAGCAATGGGATAGTCAAGATGGCAATAAAATGAGGGAAGTAACAAATGACATATCTCCTTGGAGGTATAATATGATGCCCCGAAAATGGGAGACTTCTCTTTGTCGTCTCTGTATTGGTCACACTCGGTTGACACATGAGTTTCTGCTGAAGGGCCAACACCAACCGTATTATGACAACTGTTTGGTACCTCTAACAGTAAGGCATTTGTTGACCGAATGCCTCAATTATAACAACTTAAGGAATAGATATTTGTTTGAGGCTCGAGGTGAGGGTGGCAGGTTCATCCTTGCCAAGATTCTTGGAAATGATGTGTCCTACCATGCAAGTGGCATTTTTAGATTTATTTCAGAAGCAGGTCTTCTGAAAAATATTTAACTTTTATGACATTCAATTTTTTATGATTTTAATTGAATACTCTTTAATTTTTTATTTTGTTTCATTTTTCATTTTTGTATACATAAATTAAATGTTACCGGCGTCAATGACCTTAGATATCAGGATGCCTGAAAACTTTAAATCATTTATTCATTCATTCATACGTCACAGAAGGGACATATCTTAATCCGCTGCCTCTGGGTCCTGGTATGGCGTCCTTGACCCCTTGTTCCAAGAGTGAGAAACTCTGTAATTGGTGGTTTTCTCAGCGCCAGAGATGTAAACTTTAGAACGGCTTCCATATTACACCTTCTAGGCATTCTCATGCTTGGATCACTTGTACAAAAAACAGCACAAAAAACTCGTGCAATCAGGCTAAAGCACTAGAGTTCCTGATTCACCAATGTGCTTCCCTCTGGGGTAACTGCATCCCTAAGAGAAGGGATGCAGTTGTTAGTAAGTTTGTGCATCAAATGGCTTTGAGAGATTCATTGGGTCTTCGGAACACCTTGACTCTGGTACATAGGTTAATGCTACTATAATTTTTATTTCAAGTTTAAGATGGGATCATTATTGAATTCCTTCTAGGTAGTAGGTTGGCCAGGGCACCAGCCACCCATTGAGATACTACCGCTAGCGAGTTATGGGGTCCTTAGACTGGCCAGACAGTACTACATTTGGTCCTTCTCACTGGTTACGGTTCATTTTCCTTTCGCCCACGCATACCGAATAGTCTGGCCTATACTTTACAGATTCTCCTCTCTCCTCGTACACCTGACAACACTGGGATTACCAAACACTTCTTCTTTGCCCAAGGGCTTAACTACTGCACTTTAATTGTTCAGTGGCTATTTTCCTCTTGGTAAGGGTAGAAGAGAGACTAGCTATGATAAGCAGTTATTCTAGGAGGAGGACACTCCAATATTAAACCATTGTTCTCTAGTCTTGGGTAGTGCCATAGCCTCTGTACCATGGTCTTACACTGTCTTGGGTTAGAGTTCTCTTGCTTGAAGGTACACTTGGGCACACTATCTAATTTCCCTTCCATTATATTTATTTTTTCCTTGTTTCCTTTCCTCACTGGGCTATTTTCCCTGTTGGAGCCCCTGGGCTTACATTATTCTGCTTTTCCAACTAGGGTCGTAGCTTAGCAAGTAATAATAATGATATAGAGCTCAAGATATTTCAAATACATATGTACATTATGGCCTAAATGGAAGAAGCATCCTTTCAACATGACTAATGGTAAAAAAGCAGTTTGTTCATGATCCCAGTATAATTCTTTAGGCTATAAATCTGATAATACATTTATCGTCCAAAACATTCTAAAGTATGTTCTGTGCTTATTCGATGATAGGGCATACAACGCAGGAAAACAACACCGTGTCCTGCCATAAGACAATGAAAACATCTTAAATATTCCCTCTGCATTCCACACATTGGATTTGGGTAAAAAAGCTAACCAGCTTCACCTTCCAAAAATTATTCTTTCATCTTCTTGACCATGTTATATGCTTTTACAAATGCTGCAATAGCATGATTAGGTTTCTATGTTGCATCCTATTGAAATCCATTCCATTTAGAAAAAAAGATACAAAGTATTTCATTTGATCTCAAACAAGTGCCAAAATAGGCTGGCCTCAGGAAGGATATCGCTATCTCAAAAAGAATGTCACTACCTTAAAAAGGATGTCATTAAACCAGTTTGGTTCCAAATAGCTGTTTCCAAACAGCTAAAGCCGAAAGGCGGCGTCAAAGAAGTCCCATTCCGTAGCATATGATCCCAGGGTTGAGACCTTCTCCATCCCATTGTCTTGCAGTGGACTAGAAACAGCTACATTTGTTGTTATTGTTGTAGATTAATACAGGTATTAACATTTGTAGTTGTAAGGATTGTAGTTTGCTTTGAATATCCAGTTACCAATAAAGTCAGGGGTAAGTTTGTGTTGTTGGACTATCGTCAGTAGGATTAATAAATGGTGTGGGTTATACATCCTGCCATACTGCTATCAAGTTAAATATCAGAGCTCCATTCTTTTATCTTTAAAAGAGGTATCTTCCACCTTCTTCCTAAACGAGGGATGGTGAAATCTATGCAAACCCATTAATCATCATACAGGTAAATTATTCATAACTGACATCTCCCATTTAAAGGTTTTTTCATTTGGCCAATACATGTCTTTGTGTACAAGACAGGTTCTATCAGTCTTTTCATCCCTACGAAAGAGAAATAGGAGCTTCCTGGAATCACTGTTTTGCTCCCATATGGGACCAGGGGGTTGGACACTTCCAGGAAAGAAGAACCAACCAGTTCAGTTCTAGGGGGACGACCAACCCACCAAGCAGTGAGTCTCCCTATTAACAGAAATTATTCATAGCTATACAAACCTAAGTCTTATAACCTAACTTTCCTCCCCAGTCCTGGACCAAAAGGTCAAAAGTAAAGCTTTCAGAATGGTGAGAGGGCCTGGCTTCTTATCCGCGCCCTATCAATAGTTTAAGCATTCGTTAAACCATTCTCAGCAGTCTCTATCGTTGGCTGAAACTCTTTACGAGGGGAAGTATGGAGAAAATTTATGCATTCTCATTAATATAATGCTACTACATTCCGGTAGGCCCTGCTGCTTCCTCCGGTGCCTTGGATGACCGTGAAGGTAGCAGCAGTAGGGGATTCAGCATTATGAAGCTTCATCTGTGGTGGATAACGGGGGAGGGGGGCTGTGGCACCCTAGCAGTACCAGCCGAACTCTATCGAGTCCCTTGTCAGGCTGGGAGGAACGTAGAGAGTAGAGGTCCCCTTTTCTGTTTCATTTGTTTGATGTCAGCTACCCCCAAAATTGGGGGAAGGGCCTTTGTATATGTATGTATGTACATTCAGTCACTCAGTCCTATAGGACTGAAATCGGTGGTTCCCAAACTTTTTCAGGGTGGTGTCCCCCTGGTTTCCAGATGAACTCCTAAAGACCCCATCCCCCTTGATACACTTTGAAGTATGTAACAGAGCAATGCATTTTATAATTCTAATGACAATTGTATTTTGTAAACGTACATGTTTTGACATAAGATTATGCAAAAACAAAGGAAAAAGTAAACTACTTATTTCTTAAAGGCTCTTATTGCGACTATCGCGCCCAGACACAACTTTTGCCTCACCGCTCACAATGTCAATCCACTGCC
Source organism: Palaemon carinicauda (assembly GCF_036898095.1). NCBI lineage: Eukaryota > Metazoa > Arthropoda > Malacostraca > Decapoda > Palaemonidae > Palaemon > Palaemon carinicauda. Next base: position 123,004 of record NW_027171752.1, on the reverse strand, counting down.
CACTTTGGGAAAAACCAATTTAAATTCTCGTAAGGCTTTCCACTATTACACAGTATTGTAGAAGTTTTATTCCAGCTTTGGAATATTCCTAATCAGGTAGTTGAGTTGGTGGAACTTTTAAAAGTTCAAACTTGCAGTGTTTCTATGTTGAACAGGCTGACTTGAGTTTCTTTCTATAGTTTATATAGAAAGATCTATTTTAATGTTGTTCCTGTTTTTAATACAGTATATTTTATTTCAATTGTTCATTACTTTTTTCTAGTTGATTTATCTCATTTCTTTTCCTTACTGGTTTATTTTTCCATGTTTGAGCCCTTCGGCTAATAGCATCTTGCTTTTCCAACTAGGGTTGTATCAGGGTCTTCCACTGTCTTGGGTTAGAGTTCTCTTGCTTGAGGGTACACTCGGGCATACTATTCTATCTCATTTCACTTCCACTTGTTTTGTTAAAGTTTTTATAGTTTATATAGGAGATATTTATTTTAATGTTCTGTTCTTAATTATTTTATTTCCTTTTTTCCTTTCCTCACTGGGCTATTTTCCCAGTTAGAGCCCCCTGGCTTATAGCATCTTGCTTTTCCAACTAGGGTTGTAGCTTAGCAGGTAATAATAATAATAATAATGATAATCCCTAAGGGAGGCCTAGCCTAACATCTCTATGCCCAGGTAGTTAGGATGTTGAACAGGAATCATGACTTTCACTTCTCTTCAGGACCAAAATACGTTGATATATCCTGGGTCAGTAAAGCAGTCAGATTGGTCATGCAAGGATTTCCACTCCCCTTAGGATAAGTCTCCTTTTATGGGTACGCTCTTTCTTTCTGGTTTCTCTTCCTCTTGTTTTTATGAAGTTGTTATAGTTTATATAAGGTAGATCTAATTTAACGTTGTTAATTATCTTGAAACTTTTTGATTGTTATTACTTCTCTTGGAGTTCATTTCCTTTTTCCTTTCTGTACTGGGCTATTTTTCCCCTGTTGGAGCCCTTGGGCTTATAGCATCATGCTTTTCCAACTAGGGTTGTAGCTTGGCTAGTAATAATAATAATAACTTTTTTATTCTTTTGGCATAATATATCCTACAATGTTTTATTTTGATTGATATTACTTCTCTTGAAGTTCATTTCCTTTTTCCTTTCTGTACTGGGCTGTTTTTCCCTGTTGGAGCCCTTGGGCTTATAGCATCATGCTTTTCCAACTAGGGTTGTAGCTTGGCTAGTAATAATCATAATAATTTTTTTATTCTTTTGGCATTATATATCCTAAAATGTTTTATTTTAATTGTTATTACTTCTCTTGGAGTTTATTTATTTCCTTTTACCTTTCTGCACTGGGCTATTTTTTCCCTGTTGGAACCCTTGGGCTTAATAGCATCATGCTTTTCCAATTAGGGTTGTAGCTTGGCTAGTAATAATAATAATGATAACTTCTTTTATTCTTTTGGCATTATATATCCTAAAATGTTTTATTTTGATTGTTATTACTTCTCTTGGAGTTTATTCATTTCATTGTTTCCTTTCTTCACTGGGCTATTTTTCCCTTTTGGAGCCCTTGGGCTTATAGCATCATGCTTTTCCAACTAGGGTTGTAGCTTGGCTAGTAATAATAATAACAACTCCCTTTATTCTTTTGGCATTATATATTGCATAAACTTATGTGGAAACTTCAATGATTTTTATACATACATAAATCTACCAAGGCACTTCCCCCAATTTTGGGAGGTAGCCAACATCAACAAATGAAACAAAACAAAAAAGGGGACCTCTACTCTCTACGTTCCTCCCAGCCTTATGTATTTATTCTACTCTTTAACCCTTTTACCCCCAAAGGACGTACTGGTACGTTTCACAAAAGCCATCCCTTTACCCCCATGGACGTACCGGTACGTCCTTGCAAAAAAAGGCCATAAAGATTTTTTTTTTTCATATTTTTTATAATTCTATGAGAAAATTCAGGCATTTTCCAAGAGAATGAGACCAACCTGACCTCTCTATGACAAAAATTAAGGCTGTTAGAGGAACTTAAAAAATATATACTGCAAAATGTGCTGGGAAAAAAATAACCCCTGGGGGTTAAGGGTTGGAAATTTCCAAATAGCCCGGGGGTAAAAGGGTTAAGTCCCAGGTCAAAGGTCAAAGTGAAAATAGTGCTACCTATCAGGTGGGCAGGTGACCTGACACCCTGGTGTGTTTACCTCATTGAATGCTTAATGGCCATTTCCAGCTGTGCCTAAGTCATACTCTTAATAAAGGTCTCCGGTTTGTATGGTTAAAATATTTCCTATGAAACTTTACTATTTTTTGAGTTTTGTATCAGGAAATTTTAGGCCTGTAAGTCAGGTTAAGCCTACCTTAGGTCAAAATTTAACAAGAGGACCTGTAATTCCTTTCATTTGTTGCATTAATTAACCTTAGTTTGCAGTCATTATGCATTTGTTGACCTGATATGGTATGTGTCAGTGGGATGTTAAAGTAACTCCCTTTATATTTGGTATTTATAAGATGTCTTAAAATAAAACTGTCATAGCCTTACCTTTGGAATGGAAAACTAACTAACACTCTCTCTCTCTCTCTCTCTCTCTCTCTCTCTCTCTCTCTCTCTCTCTCTCTCTCTCTCTCTCTCTCTCTCTCTCTCTCTCTCTCTCTCTCTTTCTCGTTCTCTATCACGGTGCAGGATCCCTCAAGGTATCACAAAACAGAGGCCGTCCCGGGGCAGATGCCAGCCAGTTGGTTTTTGTCCTCCACCCACCTAGAGGTGAGCCTCCACAGCAAAGAGTTCCAGGTTTGTATTGCCAGAAAAAATTCAAATTACTTCCAATTTTGTCATTTTGAGCTATAAATGTACACTCCCTTTAGCCTCCTCTATCTTAACCCTTTTACCCCCAAAGGACGTACTGGTACGTTTCACAAAAGCCATCCATTTACCCCCATGGACATACCGGTACGTCCTTGCAAAAAAATGCTATAAAAAATTTGTTTTCATATTTTTGTTAGTTTTTTGAGAAAATTCAGGTATTTTCCACGAGAATGAGACCAACCTGACCTCTCTATGACAAAAATTAAGGATTTTAGAGCAATTTAAAAATAATTACTGCAAAATGTTTTGGGAAAAAAATAACCCCCTGGGGGTTATGGGTTGGAAATTTCTAAATAGCCTGGGGGTAAAAGGGTTAACAGCAGAGCTGTATGGTATCCTGACTGTTCTTGAAAAAGTAGCATTAATGTTAAAGGGGAAATTTTACCATTTTTAGTGATGCAAGTAGTGTGTTGCAGGCATTGACAGTTTTTAAATCCTATGAAGCCTTTAGTTTTAAACTTTTTAGAGTGGCTGTATGTTTGTCGTTCTGCAGGCAAGGAAGTTTTAAGTTTTACTGGGTTCCAGGTCATGTGGGTGTGTCTGGAAATGAAGCACTGGACAAATTGGCAGAAGAGGCATCAGAAAAACTACTTCCTAGAAGATATCTACTTCATTTACCAGCTCCTGCATCCCACAGAAAGAAGCGGTCTTACATACGTCATGGAAAAATTTTTCTTAAACAGGTATATTTTATTTTAGTCAGTTGTTGAATCAGTAGAACTTCAAAAGTTCAAAGTTGGAGCAAATGCCTTTTTGTTGACCAGGCGGACATGAGTCTTTTTATAGTTTATATATGACATATCTGTTTTTGACGTTGTTAATAGTTTATATATGACATATCTCTTTTGACATTACTTTTTCTAGAATGATTTATTGTTAATTTGTTCTCTTCAGTTATTTATTTCCTTATTTCCTTTCCTCACTGGGCTATTTTTCCCTATTGGGGTTGTAGCTTGGATAGTAATAATAATAATAATAGAAAGGCTAGAGCATGAATCCTAGGTAATTCTTATATAAGATTATTTTTTCAGTGCCTAATTTTTTTCATCATGTTTTCAGCTGGCCTCGACTGATAATTTTGTTCGTGTAACTTTCCTGAACCCAACACTATAGGTTGAATTTTTATATTTTCAGATGTTAAATATACTATAGAAACAGCAATGGCTTTGACCATACTCCCTGATAATGCCATGAGAAATTAATAAGCCAACGGGAACTGGTTCGCTGTTGTGATGTCATTCCTCATGTAGCAGGACTTCAGTTTGAAGCCCACCGATGTGTTTTAGCAGCCTGCTCTCCATATTTTGACTCTATTTTCAAAGGTACAGGAGTCTCTCTCTCTCTCTCTCTCTCTCTCTCTCTCTCTCTCTCTCTCTCTCTCTCTCTCTCTCTCTCTTTCTCTCTCTCTCTCTTTCTCTCTCTCTCTCTCTCTCTCTCTCTCCTCTCTCTCTCTCTCTCTCTCTCTCTCTCTCTCTCTCTCTCTCTCATTATAGTTTGCATGTAAATTATTTTCATTTTCAAATGGTTGTCCAACATTCACTGCATCTCTCTCTCTCTCTCTCTCTCTCTCTCTCCTCTCTCTCTCTCTCTCTCTCTCTCTCTCTCTATAGTTGCATGTAAATTATTTTCATTAACAAATGGTTATCCAACATTCACTGCATTTATCTCTCTCTCTCTCTCTCTCCTCTCTCTCTCTCTCTCTCTCTCTCTCTCTCTCCTCTCTCTCTCTCTCTCTCTCTCTCTTTTAGTTGCATGTAAATTATTTTCATTAACATATGGTTATCCAACATTCACTGCATTTATCTCTCTCTCTCTCTCTCTCTCTCCTCTCTCTCTCTCTCCTCTCTCTCTCTCTCCTCTCTCTCCTCCTCCTCTCTCTCTCATTATAGTTGCATGTAAATTATTTTCATTTTCAAATGGTTATCCAACATTCACTGCATTTATCTCTCTCTCTCTCTCTCTCTCTCTCTCTTCTCTCTCTCTCTCTCTCTCCTCTCTCTCTCTCTCTCTCTCATTATAGTTGCATGTAAATTATTTTCATTAACAAATGGTTATCCAACATTCACTGCATTTATTGCTTAAAAATATCCACCCAAAATTTTCCTAACTCTAGCTTGTATTTCATAACCATGACCTGCATACTATCTTTTATTGACAGGAAATTAGAGCATGCTTGTTAACTATTATATTTATGAAGTATTTTGATTATCAAAATTGTATTCTATAGCACAGTAGTAAGACCAGTGTTAATGTATGGATTGGAAATGTGGGCTCTTAAGACTCTCAAAGATGAAAATAGTAAAGCTTGAGAGAGAGATGAAAATGCTGAGGTGGATAATGGAAATATCACTGCTTGATAGATTGTAAAATGATGAAGTAAAAATGGCAGGTGTAGCTCACCGAGGTGATCAGTATGTCCCAACCGAGATGTAGACACGTGTTGTGGATGGGACGGTGGGGAGGGAGTGAGGCCTTAGGAGGAACCTTCTAGGGGGAGGAGATCGAGCGGAAGGTAAGAAATTAGACGGCGAGAAATCAGGTTGAGGGTGATATGGAAAGAAAAGGTTTGGTGGAAAAGGATGCCTTCGGTAGAAGGCATTGGAGAGGGCGTAGAACCAACCCCTTAATATAGGGACAGTAGTGGGAAAGAAAAAGAATACCTAGAAGTGTGTATCCAGGAAGGAGATAATGCTGTACTAGAAAATATTTCAATCCAGTGATTTCTTGAGGCTACTGAATGTAGGTTGCAGTACAATCCTCTCTTACATCTTTGAACTTTGATGTTTTTGTGCACAGCTGTTCCCCTTTTTTAGCTGTTTATTCCTATGGTGTCCACCTTACGTTTAAGTAAATTCTTAATAGCCTAGAGATGTGATTGCTTGGTTTTTCGAAGACTCTGTCGAGGAGGTCATTTCTGTTTCATGTTGTTTGAAATCTTTAATATCACCAAAATTTTATATGGTACCTTTTAAGGTAATTAATGTGAACCTTAAAATTAGACATCTTTGTACCCAGCTGTTTGCTTTTTTAACTTGATATTTCTCTGGCGTCCACCTTTCCTTAAAAATAAATCTCTCGATAGCATAAAGATATGATTGTTTGGTCTTTTGAAGAAGTTAGGTTAGGTTAGGTTTACAATTCATGATGTGTAAGTTCTCCAATATCAACAGAACACTTTTATTTTTACTTTTCTGTGGTAGTTCATGTGTACATCAACTTTATAATACAGCGATCTGATTATCTTCTTTTATCTTTCAGGTATGCCTGCTGCCATGTAAAATTTTTCGCCAGTGGAACATATAATACAAGAACTTTACAAGGGTTAAAGCCTCTTTGGAGCAGGTGCACCTACTAGTTCGCCCTCATCCCTCGGCCGTGGACATAATCTAAACGTTAATGATATAAATAAAAGCTTGGTGTTATCTTTATAACCTTTGCAGTGAAGGATTTTGTTGTTTTTACATTTTTACTGCCATTAAAATAATCATGAAACTTATGTGAGTGAAAGAATTTTGGTTATATCTATTATGACTTATGAGATTTGGTTCGGTGATATATGTCCTTAAACCTTCTTTATTTGTCTTCAACTGAAGCTACAATAATCCTTTTGATCCAGTATCTATATACAGACTAGTAAGATGAGTATTTACGTAGCCAGAGGTAAATGTTAACTGCTCCTTGGTAAATGATCACCAACCCAATATAACAACATATTTATAAAACTGCTGTACTTTTAACAAGCAATTTGTTATGTTACTAATAACAGCCAGGTTATACTCAACTTGTTCTATCATAAATAAATATATATGGAAGGTATATCGATTAATTTTCAGGTTGAGGAGTATGTAGACAGTAATTTCAAACATTATGTAACTTGTCTTCTAAATCATTGGGAAAAGACTATTGACTTGGAGGTATGGGGCCAGAACCATTATAGGTTTATTCATGAATTATATCTTGGGTCAATGTTGAAAGCTGTGAATAGATTTACTCAGTAGGGGAGTAATATGTTTTAATAGGATTGCCCCTGTAGAGGAGTTGAAATAGGATTGCCTTTAAATATGAGTAATATATTGTGTTAGAATTGTCTTAAGTGGAGTAAATAGATATTTTTTTTTGTATTGAATATTTCTGCTAAAATCCCATTTTAGATTTTTTTAATTTGTGAAATGGAGACAAGATTCCAAACTTTTATAATATTAAATTTAACAGATGTGACAGGAGTTAAGTTGAAGGAAGTAAAAAATTCTTTGATTATTGATAACTTAGATGTTTAGTAAAGGTGTGTCTAATGTTCTGTCAAACTAAAGAGAAAATTATTAATCATTTTGTCTGTTTGTAATAGATTCGGTCTCTGACAAGCCATTGAACTCTTCTCTTTGTTTTCCTGGCATTCCTTCACCTGAATACCGCTACAAATTTAACATTATCATTGTTAACTTTTATAGACGCATTAGTTCTCAACTGTTTTGATCATTTATGACATTTCCATGCAGCCTTACAGTACTTACGGAAGTGCCATGTCCTGGACGGTGAGGTCAGTTGCCTCCACCTCAACCTCTCCCTGCCTCTAAGCCATTTGTAACACTTCATTTGTTTGTATAATTACCCTCAAAGACCACCGCAATACTGTCCATGTACTTTATTCTCTGCTTTACCCCATATCCTCCCAGTGAGACATTGTGCTCAATTTTCTCTCCTTATGAATATCCCTACAAAACTCTGTTTTGTCGCTTATTTCCTTTGCCATCGCTCTCTGCACTCCAAAACTTGCCATTATCTTTTCCTTTGTTACTTTGTTCATCAAAGATATTCTGACCATACTCCTGTAAAATATCTCTGCCGCATTTACCTTGTTTCTCAACTCATTATTGTCCAGCTTTCCGACCCATCCAGAAGGGTGGACCACACATATGTTCTTAAAGCCCTAATTCTTGTTTGTACACCAACTCTATCATATGTCGGCAAATTTTTTATATTTTTAAATGCATTTTTGTCTCTCAGGATTCTCTGTTTCTCATTTTTTCTCTACCATTTTGAGTCGCCATACTACCCAGGTAAACAAAGTTGTTTGATTGTTGTAACTTTTTGGTAGTGTCAGCAATGATTACTGTCATATACTTGATTTTAGTTATATTGACTCCTCCAATACTAATACCGTATCTATAGTGTTTCTCGAGGTATTTTCCCCATATACTGCAAATAGGTTTGGAGACAAAACACATCCCTGGTGCATTCCTCTCTCTATTTCTCTCCTTATTGCAAATAGGTCTTGGGACAAAACACATCCCTGGTGCATTCCTCTCTCTATTTCTATCATTGCAAATAGGTTTGGAGACAAAACACATCCTTGGTGCATTCCTCTCTCTATTTCTCTCCTTATTGCAAATAGGTCTTGGGACAAAAGACATCCCTGGTGCACTCCTCTCTCTATTTCTATCATTGCAAATAGGTCTTGGGACAAAACACATCCCTGGTGCATTCCTCTCTCTATTTCTATCATTGCAAATAGGTTTGGAGACAAAACACATCCTTGGTGCATTCCTCTCTCTATTTCTCTCCTTATTGCAAATAGGTCTTGGGACAAAAGACATCCCTGGTGCACTCCTCTCTCTATTTCTATCATTGCAAATAGGTCTTGGGACAAAACACATCCCTGGTGCATTCCTCTCTCTATTTCTATCATTGCAAATAGGTTTGGAGACAAAACACATCCTTGGTGCATTCCTCTCTCTATTTCTCTCCTTATTGCAAATAGGTCTTGGGACTAAAGACATCCCTGGTGCACTCCTCTCTCTATTTCTATCATTGCAAATAGGTTTGGAGACAAAACACATCCCTGGTGCACTCCTCTATTTCTATCCATGATGTCAGATTGTTATGGATGTCGACTCCAGTATGTTGTAAACGAGTCTGTCTTTTCCCTCTAGGTTTAATCTTTGCAAGATTAGTATTAGGTGTGTTCCTCACTGTTCTATTTTGTTTACTTTTGGTCTTCATTTCCATTTTCTACTGTACTGTTATTGTTTGGAACTTGTAACTTATTAAAATGGGTCTTGTTACTTTACTTTTTACTTTTACGGGTTTATTTCTCGCTCTTCATCAGACACTAAAGTCTGTTCAGGCGGGCCTTGGTGTGTGAAAATAATTTCTTTCCAGTTGATATTTTGCTCTGTATCTTATCAGTTATTTCGCTAGCATTTGTATTCAGGCTTAATAGTTTTCAGGTCACTATTATAACACTTTCTAAAAAGATAAGTTTTCAGGTTTTTCTTGAAAGCTGCCACATTTTTGCTATTGACATCAAGTGGAAGGTCGTCAACTTTGTTCAAGAATTAATTTTTTATCTTGGGTCATCATATTCATTAGTAATTTCTGTTATCTGGCCTTCCTGTCACATTGTTTACCAATATCTTGTATAATCATATTTTCAAACTTTTTCATTAGCTATGATTCTTCACTATAGTTAAAAGCATTTCTACATTGGCTACAAATTCTTGTGGAGTTACTCTTCATATGATAGTTGTCCACTGTCTTATTTTTGCCCTGTAATTCATACCTGAATTCCTTTTTATGTCCTCTTTGGTCCCTAATTTCCTGGGCCCTCTTACAGGTCTGCTTATAGTTATTTCCATATCTACTGGTTTTCTACAAATTCTTAGGCATTTCTGGAATACTGTATAGTCCTAATTTATTGTTGAAGGGGATGTTGCAGACTTTATTTAAATTACTAACTCCCTTCTTTTTTAGGTCTTGCTTGAAGGGCCACTCAGGCACAGTATTCTATATTTCTTTTCATGTTTTATTTTTTATAATTTATATATAATATCCATTATGATGTTACTGGTTTTAAAAATATTTTATTTTAGCTATTCATTACTTGTAGTTTGTTTATTTCCTTGTTTTCTTAACTTTCTGTGCTATATTTCCCTGTTGGAACCCTTGGGCTTATAGCGTATTGCTTTTCCCACTAGGGTTGTAGCTTATCTAGTAATAATGATATAGGACTTTTTTATCTTGTGTTTAATCCAAATTTCAAGTCAACTTTTAAGAAATTGTTTTTCTTGGGTCTTCATCGGGAGTATATGTAATCTGTTCTTCCTGCCATGTTCTATATATGAAGATCTTGTTTAATATACTTCAAACTTTGTCGCTAGATAACTCGTCACTACATATATAAACGTTTCTATGTTGACTATAACTTCGGGGTTTCTATGTTGACTATAACTTAGCGGTTTCTATGCTGACTATAACTTAGGGGTTTCTATGTTGACTATAACTAAGGGGTTTCTATGTTGACTATAACTTAGGGGTTTCTATGTTGACTATAACTTATGGACTTGCACTTGTTATGATGGCTGTCCCCTGTCTTCTCTCTGTCTTGTAATTCAAACCTGAATTCCTTGTGTAATTCAAACCTGAATTCCTTGTGTAATTCAAACCTGAATTCCTGGTGTAATTCAAACCTGAATTCCTGGTGTAATTCAAACCTGAATTCCTTGTGTAATTCAGACCTGAATTCCTTGTGTAATTCAGACCTGAATTCCTGGTGTAATTCAAACCTGAATTCCTGGTGTAATTCAAACCTGAATTCCTGGTGTAATTCAAACCTGAATTCCTGGTGTAATTCAAACCTGAATTCCTGGTGTAATTCAAACCTGAATTCCTTGCGTAATTCAAACCTGAATTCCTTGCGTAATTCAAACCTGAATTCCTGGTGTAATTCAAACCTGAATTCCTTGTGTAATTCAAACCTGAATTCCTTGTATGTTCCCCCCTTATATCGTAGGAATACCCTGTTAGTCTTGATTTTCTTTTACCAAATTAGATGTTGTAGACCTTGTTTAAATTGATGACTTTTCTCTTTTAGCTCAGACCTTTTTTAAAATGATGACTTTTCTCTTTTAGCTCAGACCTTTTTTAAATTGATGACTTTTCTCTTTTAGCTCAGACCTTTTTTAAATTGATGACTTTTCTCTTTTAGCTCAGACCTTTTTTAAATTGATGACTTTTCTCTTTTAGCTCAGACCTTTTTTAAATTGATGACTTTTCTCTTTTAGCTCGACAGAACATTGGTCAGAATTGTGCTTACAGTGAGGGAAGTAAAATTAAAAGGTGCAGTTGATAGGTTTGATAACGTCAAAGCATAGGTAGATTCATTGACAGTTTTATAGCAATTAGAATTTCTTTGTTTTTATTTTGGAAAACTGGTCCAAAGAAAACTAGTTTATTAGGCTTATATTGGTTGTCTGAGAGTTGGGTAATTTATAGTTTGTGTATAGCCTCAGTGAATTTTTTTTACCTTTGGTTCGAAGTGTTTTTCATTTGTCTAGTTGAATAGAGTTTCATGATGAGTAAAATCAAATGGCAGAAGAAAGTATTTTAAGGTAATCACATTTTTGGTGCCTGTCTGAGAGTTTGGTTAATTTATAGTTTGTGTAGAGCCTCAGTGAATTTTTTTTTACCACTGGCTCAAAGTGTTTTTCATTTGTCTTGTTGAATAGAGTTTCATGATGAGTAAAATCAAATGGCAGAAGAAAGTATTTTAAGGTAATCACAATTTTGGTGCTTATTATAATTGTTTATTATATAAAGTGTATCTGGAGACAGACAGTCACGAGAATTTGTTCCTATGCAAATTCAAACCATCGTTCAGATGAGGGGTATGTTTTCAGCCTGCTGCTGGAGCGCCACTGAATAGTTTAACGAGCAGTTAAGCAATAAGGTGGACCAAGGGGGGAGGAGTGTCGCCCCCTTGTCAAGGTCTCTTCACTTTTGGTTTCTGGCCGCATCAAACTTCTTTTCTTTTTTCTTTTTCAGGAAGTGAATGTTGTCTACCGATTGTTATGTGAAGTGAGACACTCGATTCTGGGAAGATGGACTTTATTATTGTTATCAGTCAATCCCATATGTCGAGTGTTAGTTGTGACCTCTTTGTGGTGGCAGATGTATGCTTTGAGGGGGAAGGAAGAGCTATGCTTTTTCTTCACGCTTATCAGGTGCGTCTGCTTTTGCTGCTTTCCTTACTCCTCTGGCTCAATCCCAGGGAATGTTATAGGAGCAAGGAGCCCTCTGATCTATGTCTGTGAGCTCTCAAGTTCTGGTGGCATATGGGGTTCCTCCTGCAGTTGCCCCAACCCTTTAGAGGTTGGAGGCTCTTCTCCATTTGCCTACCACTGAGGATGAGAGTAACCTAAGGAGGTTTTGGTCCCCTTAAGTCTTTCAAGTACAGTAGGCCGATCATTGTTTCCGATGGTGTCTGCAGTGATTTCCCTCCTTCGGGCAGGGAGGACAGTTTCTCCGGTGGCAGGGGTTACCTGTGCATCCCCTTCACCAAGTCACCCATCCCCCCCTTTCCCTTGTGCTTCACTTCTACTTCTGCTTGGGGGTTCTCTGGCTTCGCTCCCCTGTAAATGTGACTATCCCTCCATGAGACATTATTCCCCAGTGTTGTGGTCCCTGTCGGAGCAACCCCTGTGGTTTCTTCCCTTGGGGAAGAGTTGTCTGGGTCTCTCAGACTCCGACTACTGTGCTTTTAGTGCTTGAGGGGAGGGTTGGAAACATGCACATTCTTCTTCCTTGTCATCATCTTTGGTTTCCGACTAACTTCTTGGATGGAGAAGTAGAGAAAGTCTTGGTAGCTGTAGGAAAGGCTCCTTATTGACACTTCAATTCCCAAGGGCCAATGCAGAGGTCGAGGGCCACGACCTCCATCATCTGCCTTATTAGAGCCAGGCTTGGGTCCCTTGCTACCAGAATGGTTCTACGGCTCTGTTTTTTTAGGTCCACAGGGCCGATGTACATGGTCTGGGTTGTGATCTTTGGTCGCAGCTTCAATCCTCGGTCCCACTGTGACTGTCCTTAGGTTCTGGACTGCCTCTATAGCCACTGATGCTACAGCTCCGTTTTTCCGGCACCGATCCCACCCAGTGTCGCACCTTGCTACCCTCTTCTTCCCATTGTTCCTCTCCCCTTTTCTCTTTTGCTAAGAGTACGCACCCATTCTTCCAATGTCGCCAAGAGCCCTTGCCTTGCAGGCATAGGTAAGAGGGAGTTTTGAGTGGATCCGCGAATGAATCTCATAGGGTGACTACTTTGTGCTTTCGGTGAATCTGAAAGATCCATACTTTTATTATCTATGCATTAGATCATTATTAGTGCTTCCCTTCTATAACAGTTTCATATGCTATTTTCATGTCTCTGGGCTTCAATCTGGGTACTGCTCCTCAGGAGTTTGTTCAGATGATATTCTGGGTAGTAATTTACGTACCCTTTTATGGAATAGAGTACGTTCAAATGTGGATGTATTCCTCAAGTTGGCGATCCTATTCTTCATATGTCAGTAGTGACATGATTAAGGTCAACTTTCCGCTTTCGTCATGAAATTGCTATTGTGATAATTGAGGCAAAGTTTAATTTCTTACCCAAGCTGAGGTTAAAACACTTGGCGATGCTGGTAACAGTTACAGTATATTTGATTACACAAAATAATCTTGGCTGCTGTTCTGCACTTGAGAAGCTTGTACGGTACCTCAAAAGCAAGTCTGCACGAGATCTCTTCAGGTACTTTTTGAAGAATCTGCTTTGTCACCAAGGATTGCCTTCCCTCATGCTGATGGGAATAGGACACTTTGGTAGATCTTACCTCTTTGCTAAAGAGGAACCCTTGAATGAGAGTCTCACTACTTTGCGTCTTGACGTGCAATGGTACACGGATGTCATGTGGTACCCCACACCTTAACAACAGGATTGTCATATTTGTGGTCAGATGAAGCATCGACTGATGTCCTGGAAATAGCAGTCGTTGTAGTGCTACAAGCCTTCCAATAACATTAAGGAGACGTCCAGTTAGTTGCTGACACACCACCACCTTATGTGTAGCTCTACAAGCTGAGAAAGCAAATGCATTTCAGGACATTACATGCCAGGGAGTTGTCAGTTGGGAACATTCCTGGCAAGGAGAATGGGCTGGCAGAATCAATTTAGTTGCCAATGGTCATAGTGGTCCCTACATCCAGATGTAGCAGATAGGCTTCTGGTTGTAGGGCTCTACGGAAATCGACACTGGTTCACCTTACGGCTAGATAATAAGTGCCCTAGGTTTCCCCCCCTCCTTATCAACCCCATGATCTGTATCAAAGTTGCCTTCCAACTTCCATGGGACAACTTGGATGGTTACACCCAGTCTCCATTCAATCCTGTTCCTTTTGCTAATCTGTTGTGGGGTATTAGACCAGTACACGCAGGTTCGAGTGGCTCCCAGATGGTCTCGTGGGAATAGTTTCCTGCTCTGCTTTGTCGAGATCCCAAAGAACTCTTGGCCCTCAAGTTGGATCATTTCTACACCAGATCGCAGAGTTTCGGTTCTTCCTGGCTGCGAGAAGCTCCTCTCTGTTGCATAAGTCAAGGCTACCCTCAGACTTCAGCTTGGTACTTCTGATGGTAGGGGATAGAACTCTCCTCAGTCTTGCTGTTTTTAATACCTTGTCCGAGCCTTTTTAGAGAAGACCTCAGTCAAGATTCTGACTCTTAACTGTCTTTGTTGCCTTATAATCCGTGAAAATCCCCAGGGAATGTTATAGGAGCCCTCTGATCTACGTCTGTTGAGCTCTCAAGTTCTGGGGGCATATGCGGTTCCTCCTGCAATCGCCCCAACCCTTTAGAGGTTGGAGGCTCTTCTCCATTTGCCTACCATTGAGGATGAGTGTAACCAAGGGAGGTTTTGGTCCCCTTAAGTCTTAAAGGTGTTTCCTTCCCTCGGGCAGGGAGGACAGTTTCTCCAGTGGAGGGGGTTACCTGTGCATCTCCTTGACCCAGTTATCCACCCCCCTCCCTTACCCCTTGTGCTTCATCTCGACTTCTGCTTTGGGGTTCTCTGGCTTCGCTCCCCTGTAAATGTGACTATCCCTCCACAAGATATTATTCCCCAGTGTTGTGGTCCCTGTTGGAGAAACCCCTGTGGTTTCTTCTTTAGATGAGGAGTCATCGTGGGGTTCTCTGACTTAAACTCCTGTGCTTTTAGTGCCTTATGGAGGGTGGGAACTATGCACGTTCTTCCTCGTCGTCCTCTTTGGTTTCTGACTTAACTTCTTAGATGAACAAGTAGAGAAAGTCTTGGTAGCTGTATGAAGGGCTCCTTATTGACACTTCAGTTCCCAAGGGCTAATGCAAAGGTCGGGGGTCACGACTTCCATCTGCACCATTAGAGCCAGGCTTGGGTCCCTTGCTACCAGAATGTTGCTATGGCTCCGTTTTTTTAGGCCCACAGGGCTGATGTATGTGGCCTGGGTTGTGATCTTTGGTCGCAGCTTCGATCCTCGGTCCCACTGTGACTGTCCTTAGATTCTGGACTGCCTCTATAGCCACTGATGCTACAGCTCCGTTTTTCCGGCACCGACCCCACCCAGTGTCGCTGCTTACTACCCTCTTCTTCCCATTGTTCCCGTCCCCTTTTCTCTTTTGCCAAGAGTACACACATCCATTCTTCCAAGAGCCCTTGCCTTGCAGGCATAGCTAAGAGGAAGTTTTGAGTGGATCCGCGAATGAATCTCATAGGGTGACGACTTTGTGCTTTCGGTGAATCTGAAAGATCCATACTTTTATTATCTATGCATTAGATCATTATTAGTGCTTCCCTTCTATAACAGTTTCATATGCTATTTTCATGTCTCTGGGCTTCAATCTGGGTACTGCTCCTCAGGAGTTTGTTCAGATGATATTCTGGGTAGTAATTTACGGACCCTTTTATGGAATAGAGTACGTTCAAATGTGGATGTATTCCTCAAGTTGGCGATCCTATTCTTCATATGTCAGTAGTGACATGATTAAGGTTAACTTTCCGCTTTCGTCATGAAATTGCTATTGTGATAATTGAGGCAAAGTTTAATTTCTTACCCAAGCTGAGGTTAAAACACTTGGCGATGCTGGTAACAGTTATATTTGATTACACAAAATAATCTTGGCTGCTGTTCTGCACTTGAGAAGCTTGTACGGTACCTCAAAAGCAAGTCTGCACGAGATCTCTTCAGGTACTTTTTGAAGAATCTGCTTTGTCACCAAGGATTGCCTTCCCTCATGCTGATGGGAATAGGACACTTTGGTAGATCTTACCTCTTTGCTAAAGAGGAACCCTTGAATGAGAGTCTCACTACTTTGCGTCTTGACGTGCAATGGTACGCGGATGTGTCATGTACCCCACACCTTAACAACAGGATTATCATATTTGTGGTCAGATGAAGCATCGACTGATGTCCTGGAAATAGCAGTCGTTGTAGTGCTACAAGCCTTCCAATAATGTTAAGGAGACATCCAGTTAGTTGCTGACACACCACCACATGTGTAGCTCTACAAGCTGAGAAAGCAAATGCATTTCAGGACAACATTGCATGCCAGGGAGTTGTCAGTTGGGAACATTCCTGGCAAGGAGAATGGGCTGACAGAATCACTTTAGTTGCCAATGGTCATAGTGGTCCCTACATCTAGATGTATCAGATAGGCTTCTGGTTGTAGGGCTCTACGGAAATCGACACTGGTTCACCTTACGGCTAGATAATAAGTGCCATAGGTTTCCCCTCCTTATCAACCCCATGATCTGTATTAAAGTTGCCTTCCAACATTCATGGGATAACTTGAATGGTTACACCCAGTCTCCATTCAATCTTGTTCCTTTTGCTAATCTGTTGTGGGGTATTAGACCAGTACACGCAGGTTCGAGTGGCTCCCAGATGGTCTCGGAATGGTTTCCTGCTCTGCTTTGTCGAGATCCCAAACGAA
Organism: Palaemon carinicauda; assembly: GCF_036898095.1. Classification (NCBI taxonomy): domain Eukaryota; kingdom Metazoa; phylum Arthropoda; class Malacostraca; order Decapoda; family Palaemonidae; genus Palaemon; species Palaemon carinicauda. The sequence continues at coordinate 106,376 of NW_027171752.1, read as the reverse complement.
CTCTTGGCCTTCACTCCCAGGGAAGTGGGGCATTTTCTATGATGGATATCGCAAAAGATTCTTCTCGAGTTGGATCATTTCTACACCAGATCACAGAGTTTTGGTTCTTCCTGGCTGGGAGAAGCTCTCTGTTGCATAAGTCAAGGATACCCTCAGACTTGTGCTTGGTATTTCTGATGGTAGGGGATAGAACTCTCCTCAGTCTTTCTGTTTTTAATATCTTGTCCAAGCCTTTTTAGAGAAGACCTCAGTCAAGATTCTGACTCGTAACTGTCTGTGTTGCCTTATAATTGGTGAAAAGGTAAAGAGAGTGACTTTATATCTCTACCTTAGTCTCCTATTCTAAGAGGTGTAGGAATTCCTTAGTCTAGTACCAAAGCACATGGAAAAACTTTCGCTGATGGGACAATTCCAAATTTGAGTCCTCTATCCCATCTCTGTGTAGAGCTGGAAGTGGTACGGAGAGAAGAGGCTTTTGTTGCTCTTTTTAAGGTTCTGCAGTGGTGTCTTAAGAAGCCATGTGTGTCTGTAACTACTTTAGCACGGGCAGAATAGAGTAAAGTTGTCTCTAATACTATCACTTTCAGGCTTCAGGAGTCTATTAGTAAAGCATATACTGTACCTCGACTGCTGAGAGATTCTAGGTAGGACTAGAACTTTCAAAGTCTAGTTTAGCCCCAACCTTATCTTCTCGGAATCTTGCAAGGCAATTAGGGATAGGATGTGTATGCCGTAGACCATGTTCACGGTCTTTATTCTGCAAGAGTACTCTCAAGCCTCTTGCCATATTTGTTTGGTCTTGTGGTGGCTGCTCAATTAGTGGTGTACCTAGCCCAGATCTCTTACAGGACAGAAAGCATCTTGGCTGTAGTAACTTCTCCATTCTTTCTGCTCCCATCTTAAGATCAAAGTGTTTCTATCTAGATCTGACTTTGTTAATGAACTAACTTCGGTTCCATTTCTTAGATCGTGAAGAACTTCTATCCTCCCTAGATGAGGATGAGGATTGTGGAATATATACTAACTGTTAGGTCTTCACATGCCTTTTAAGTAATTTGTATTTTTCCTAGCTATACAAACCGGTCATTTAGTTTATACTTCCCTCAGCAACCACACCTCTTGGTCATTTCACCTATAACTATTGGTTTCCTGTTGTCATTTGTAGTTTCAATAGTTTTGAATGTTATGACACCATTAACTTAGGTTGCTTTCCTGGTTTTTCCTAGAGTTCTTGCGCATTTCAAAGAAGTCTTGGAAAATAATTGTCCTGCATTCTGTCCTCTGCATTACATTTGATAAGCAAGAAGTAATGTTCTTTATTATAACCATTTGGACCTGCTTTGCATTTTCAATATTGCAATTTATTTCAATATTTTTTCTTAGACATGGTTCTTATCAACCGCCAGATAAGTTCTACTGGTTGATGAATTGGTCATTCATTCAAAATAATGAAATTCTTTGTTAAATATCTTTTAAGGTATGGTTATATCTGTACCTTGGTTTTATTTTTCTGCACATTGCTGCTGCTTTACTATGTTCCCAAGGCCTGTAGGAAACTGCCTCTCTGAATACTGCTAATAATGGTTGCTTTTTCTAATTCTGAAGAAGTTTATCAAAGGTTCATGGACTTGGTAGCCTTTTGCTACTCTGTTTGCCACCTTGCAACTGCACTTTTTACAATTGTTCTTCCAGCTCAGTTTTCAACTTCTGGACCTTCATTCTCCAGCCCAATTGCGCTGTTTTTGCCACCTTACAGCTGGGCTTCCATTCTTTGCTATAGTGCAACTGCACTGTTTTCACTACCTAATAGCTGGGTTTCTAACCTCCAGATGTGTGGTTCAACTGTGCATATTGCTATTGTACTTCCAGCTAGGTTGCCAATCTGTACTCCTAGTGCACTTTTTGCCACCTTTCTAACTAGGTTTTCCAACCTGTGGACCTTTACTCTAGTGCAAATTTTGTACTAGTTGGGTTTCCAATCTCTGGACCTTTGCTCTATTGCACTTTTTACCACTTTCCTTCCAGCATGGTTTCTAACCACTGGACCTTTACTCTATTGGATCGGCCAATTTACACCCCTGGGTTGTAATTCAACACTAAATTTCCTGCCAAATGAACACTGTTGGAAGAGACTTATTGTTGTGATAAATCTCTCCTTACACCCTAACCAGGTTTTGTACCACCCGTGACTCTCTCCCTAATGTTGTATTGCTGATAGGTTTTATGCTTTAGACTCTGTGACTAACTGACCAGATATAATCTTAAATGTACTTTCAGCCATTGTGTGTAAAGTAGAAAATATTACAGCACTAAAGTCTATTTTCAATTTGAGACTGTGCCAGTTGACTAAGGTATGAATTAGTGAAGGTCAAAAATGAAAAAATATAAATTGATCTTTAATGAAAGGTACTGCCTTTAGTGCAAGCTGCTTGTTGCTAAAATGAGTATAAACAACAGTTCAAACTATATTTGCTTTATATAGTGTAGGCAATAGTGAAAAAGCTAGCTTTGCAACAAACAGCTTGCACTAAAGGCATTTTTTTCTAGGGATAGTCCTTAATGAATACTGAATTGCATGTAAAATAGTAATGTATAAGAGGATACAATAAAAATCAAAGATTAAACATGGTAATTTTATTAGCATCTCAAATTCCTTACATAAGTTAAAATGCCTATAAGGACCTCTTGGGTTGCATGGGGCAGGGAGTGCAGTGTGGCCACCCACCTGAAGATGAGGAAAAGGGAAAGAAATGGAAGAGTTGATGGAGAGGTATGGGATCCCAGACACTTCTTTTTCATAACCCCCTTCTCTCTCCCTCCCTCCCTACCCCCTTTTCTTATTGACTTGTATGTATGATTCTTTCCCTCAGTGTCTCTCCTCTCTCTCTCTCTTTCTCTCTCACCCAGGTCTCTGTTCCAACCAGTTTTATCCAGACATTCAGTTCTGTAACTTTGGTCTGGAATACGTCATTTAATATTGCCATGTTAGGTGGTAGAATTGGCTTGTTGGAATTATGATGTTTTAGAGTGACCCTTAAATAGTTCAAGTCAGTAAGTTTCAAGTGTCCATCTAAAAGGGCTTAGTCATGTTCCTCATAAAAAAATCAGTGAAATAAGTATTGCATTCAAGAATCATAAACTTTCTCAGAGTGAGGTTACTTTGATCCAATTATTTTTGGTACAGAAGTTTTCTAATGTATAAATATCAGAATTTAACCTGTGATATTATTTCTGTAGATTATTCAAATGCAAATTTAGAAATGGTGGTCAACAGAAAACACAAGTACATGATTTGATGTATATTTACATGAGAAAATAACAGACTTTACATAGATAAGGAAATATTTAAAATCCTTCATGTTTCCCAAAGGAACAGGAAAGCACTGTCTCTAAGACTTAGCAAGATTGTTTTTTTTTTTTTTTTTTTTATAAAAAGAGAAAATGAAAACCCAACCAAGGCCCACCCCAGGTCCCACCTAGTAACAAATGATTAAAGCAATTTTCATTCTTTAAAAATAAGGTGTTACTAGGTCCTTGAATGTTTTCATTTTCTCTTTTTTTCTTTTTCTTTTTTTCTTTTTTTTAGCAATTTATTTTCATACACAGATTCACTTAGCATAATTATAAACTGCTTATTTTACTGCTTACATTCTAACCTTCAATATCACTGGTTGAACAATCTTTTAATAAACTCGAACAAAACTTTAAATTACATTTCAAAAATTTATTTTAAATTTGCTACTTTGTCTCAAAATTTCTTTGGTTGCTAAAAAGGCCACATTACATTCAGAAGAGATAAGATACAAAATTTTTATCTAAAATATCATTCTCGGTCAAACGCAAGTAAAAGTCACTTCAATAAAATGGTATCAAAAGACCTTAAAGCATTTCTCGCATTAGCAGTAATTGCAGAAATATTTCTATCCAATTTCCATTAAAAATTGCCCGAAATCCGTAAACACCAAAATGTACAGACAGAGACACAGAACATTTCATGGGTCACACGCATCCATCTCTTGAGCCATGAGAATTTTCCAAAGAGAACCATAGCCAATATTTGACCGAATCCTATGCGAACCTCTTACACTCGACTTGTAACAAATCCTGAATAGAATAACCATGGTATCGCCAAGTGCTTATCAGAGCTATGTGAGGAAAACATTATCAGATGAACACAGTATGAAACACTTGTGTAGGCTTGCCATTGTTAATCGGCATTTCAACTCCCTTTCAGTTTTTTAATATGGAATGCTGATGCCCAGGGTATATGAGTCACCTCTGTTCAACAAACAACATTTCACAACCAACTTAATAAACACACAAATCAATTAAATTGGTTTTGGTTCAGCATGTAAATACAATAATTTTGTAACTTTATCTATGTTACAAGGAAGAAAAATTAAGTACAGCACTGCAAGATACAAGAAAGCACAGTCATTTCATAAGGGTCCAGACACCTACTGTAACCTCTCAAATCTTTGATCACAAAATTGAAGATCTGCTTCCAATAATTCACTACATAAGTAGTTTCATTTGAAAGTACCAAACTGTATATTAATGCCCTTCAGTTACATCTACTGAAGTTTGGCCAAACAATCTATATTTCATGGTAGTTAAGTCCAAAATAAAGAAGTGAACTATACAAAAAACCTGACTACGAAACATGGTCATCGAGTTACCAAAATCCAGAAAATGTCGATACAAGAATATCTATTAAAAGTAAAGAATCACTTCTTGCATATGTTCTGCATAGAAAAGGCTATTCATCAAACCTGTCCGAGATATGAACTTGCTGTTAGATTAGATATAATCTTTACATTATTACATTGAAGGAAAGTTGATGGAATCACATGCAAGTGAGTACAATATCCTACATTGAAAAATTTCTTTGGCATCTCAATGCAATAAAATCTGAAACAGTATCATAAAGAAAAGAGAACCCAGCTGGAATAAAGGTGGCAAAAACATACTGCATATATGCAGTGTAACATGAAAAAGGTACCATCATCCAAAATAAGTTAATGTAAGTCATCGTGAACATAGATCAGATCTTTAGGGAAATTCCCAAAGCATGGAAAGAATTCTTTAACTACAAAAGCAATCATGAGATTGGCACACGCCTAGTTCAAAGGATTATGCAACATTTCCCAGATCTAAAACCTATAGGGCTACTATGTAAGAAGAGATCATGATGGTATGACAATCTCAGAGGATTTCTTCAAGTACATAAGGCATAATGTGGAGCAACCTCATCTTAGAAATCAAAACTCAGAAGCTTTTAAGAGCGACCTTAGAAGACTTGAGAAGCCAGTACAAGAAACTATCAAAGTAAGGTCACAAGTAGTCTATGTATTTGAGTGCCAAGAATACTTAAAATTTCATTTCCAAAAATTATTTTAGATTACAGACTGCATATATGAAATACCAATGAGGTTTTATGAGTCAATCCCACAAGGATATGAGGCTAAGGATGCACGAGGACAATGCCTGTACTAAGAAATCAAGAAATGCTTCTTTTCCAGTGCTGTAGTTCCCTCCTAAACCTCTATTAGGAAGATGCAATAAGAGGAAATACAAAGAGAAGCAATTCCATACTCAAACACCACTGCAAATTAAAAACCTTCACATTGCCAACAGTAAACCAAACTACGAAAAAGACCCAACCTCTCATCACTATACCTGGCAAATGTGGTGTACATGGATAAATACTACAAACGGAAAAATTGATTCTATATGACTCAAGTTACCTCAAAGCATGAAACGACCTTCAACTTTCCACTAATAGGACTCCACCAACGTAAAAGAATAAAAGTCCTGTTTATCGGCTTCTCTCTATGCACTTTTATAATCAAACAGTTCAACTACGGAGCATTTGGCATCCTTAATGTTGCAGATGCTAAACAAAGGATCAAATGACCATAAAAAATTTCTATAGGATGTGGATCACTTCATCAATACTGGAGATTTGAGTACAGAACTATGACAGATGTCAACCAACAATATCTGGTTTCTCATTGCCACTATCAATGTAGTTTCATTTATGGAATGAAAATAGAGGCTAATTCATTAGATTAACTTTGATATAAAAATATCTACAAAAACACTTCTACCTTCAATATTTCCTTTCCAAGTATCTGTGTGTATGACCAATTCAAAATGGGAAACCAGACTCAAAACTTATTTCCAAAACAAGGGAAAAAATGAATATGGCAATTAACTTATTGTCAGTTCATCAAAAAAGGCTATCTGCCGCTAGAATTATTTAAGAAAAGCAACGAGAGGCAATTCCTTCACAGAACACTGAGACAAACAACATTCAAAGATTATGCCCTCAACAATACAATTCAAACGGGATTTCATTTCCTTTTGCTCTTTCTACACCTGACTATCTGATAACCAGACTTTTCTTGCTACAATTTTCATCTCTCAATAAAGATCTTCCGATGCCTTAGATGATCGCGGAGGTAGCAGCAGTAGGGGATTCAGCGTTATGAAGCTTCATCTGTGGTGGATAACAGGGGAGGGTGGGCTGTGGCACCGTAGCAGTACCAGCTGAACTCAGTTGAGTCCCTTGTTAGGCTGGGAGGAACGTAAAGTAGAGGTCCCCTTTTTTGTTTTTGTTTCATTTGTTGATGTCGGCTACCCCCCAAAATTGGGAGAAGTGCCTTGGTATATGTATGTAATAAAGAAAAAATTATCCACTAGTCAAAAGAAAGTAGGAAGTTGTCTTGGTAGTCAGGTGGTAAAACTACTAAAACCTTATTTAATCAGAAAACCTTTTTAATCAGCTTCAATTAAACAACAGAAGGCAGAGGATCCCCACCAACCTTCAGAATAAAATAGTCAATAAATAAGACTTGAAAGACTGATTCCATTTCATGCAGTTTTAACCTTCCTTTAAAGAATGAACATGACATTGGTTTATACTTGCAGCCATTCTGATTGGAAATGGTAATCAAAGTCACCATGGACATAGATGAGAAGTTCTTTAGGGAAATTCCCAAAGAGAAAAGATCTCTTTAACCAAGAAAGCTCTTGTGAGACTGATAGGGACAAGTCTAGTTCAAAGAACTATACAACATTTCCTAAGCCTAAAACCTATAGGCTTAATATGAAAGAGAAAAATATGATGGTATGACAAATCTAGAGGATTTATTTGAGTACATAAGCCATAGGTGAAGCACCAAGCAGTAAGGTAACGGGTAGACCCTGAACTTGAGTACTGTACCAAGCATGGCGTACCAAGCAGTAAGGTCACAGGTAGACCATGAACTCGAGCACTGTACCAAGCATGCAGTACCCAGCAGTAAGGTCACGGGTAGACCATGAACTTGAGTGCTGTACCAAGCATGGAGTACCAAGCAGTAAGGTCACGGGTAGACCCTGAACTTGAGTGCCGTACCAAGCATGGAGTACCAAGCAGTAAGGTCACGGGTAGACCACGAACTTGAGTGCCGTACCAAGCATGGAGTACCAAGCAGTAAGGTTACGGGTAGACCACTGTACCATCTTGAATGTAGAACTAGGTGATAAATTTTGCACATTTAGACATGTTTTTAATATTCAAATAAGCCATATATTATCCTCCTCCTAATATCTGGATTCTCTCTATACCTCAGGATCAGAGACCCAAGGGGGAATCGATTCAAAGATAATAGCTTCTGGTTGGCCCGGGAATCGAGCCCGGGTCCGAGAAACTGAGGTGACAGTGACATACCATCTAGCCGTTAATTCTAAGAGCTTTGCCTTCTCAACACTACACAGTATTCTAGAAATTTTATTCCACCTGTGACCAGATTGTAGAATGACCTTCCCAATCGAGCAGTTGAATTAGTGGAACTTCCGAAGTTTGAACTTTCTACAAATGGTTTTCTGTTGGACTCTGTTGGACAGATTGACTTAAGTCTTAAAATTATTACTGAACCATGCTGGAGCATTTAGGCTTGTAGCATCCTGCTTTTTCTACTAAGATTGTAGCTTGGTAGTAATAACAATATGTCAGGAAAAACAATGAAGAGAATTCCACATCGTGTATCTGGGTCTTGAAATAATAAAAGTCACAGGAACATGAGAAAGATTATCCAGGAAGATTTCAAAGAGTCTATTGGCACCCTGAACAAAAAAGTTAAGGATATTGTCCCTTAACTTGTGACAATTTCAAAAATTGAACCCTCCTAGGAATCAGAGAAGCAGTAATGCTATACTGTACTTTAAGGTGAAGTAACAAATAGCATTTGAAGTTTTACCCGTTTTTATCAACTGGGTATGAGAATATTCCTTTCTTTTTTCAAAATTAGGACATTCTACTCTGCAGAGGACTATCCTTCCATATGGAAAATGAGATAATTATATTCTTTGGTATAAAATTAACTACTTTGTATGCATATAAAAAAAGCACACTACTACCGAGCATATTTCTTTAGAAGACAGACTGGACGTGAACTATAAAAATGAAAGCTCCAAGTCTATGTGAGAAGAAACAAACACATGTTCATCTTTGGTTCAAAATGAACTGCTGCGTAAGCATATAAAAAAAGCACGCTTACCACCGAACATATTCTTTGAGACAACAGTCTGAACATGAAACGGTACAAAAAAAGGGATTTTGACGAAGGAAAAAATCTATTTCTGGGCGAGGGATCTGTGTCACCCAGTGAAATGCTCCTTAAAGCACCATTTCAAAGGTATAAATACTGCTAAATATACCAGAGAAAAAAAGTTGCATGGAACGCTAGGAATATATCCAGCTCGCTCACCCATAAAGGGTGTCGGAATTAAAACTGGGGCGAGTGATACCACTACCAGAGGTCCCTTTCCAATTAGACTTCTCCCTCCTCAAAATCCCTCGTTACTACGAGGTGTCGTTCAAAAGCTTTAATGTACAGTATATGTGAGCTTATGGAATGGGGAAGATAAAACTAGAGACCTTCCCTTATTTTCTCTAATTCTGCTTTCTATCCTGAAAAATCAAATTTTCAGGATTCAATTTAATAAAGACTTCAAGAAGTCTCTGTTATAAATATTGCAGTTGCCATCTTCATCAACTTTTGCTTATCCCTTTCCTAGAAGATTCAAAAACAATATTTTTTCAAATCCATTAGATCATGATTTGAATGATAAGCAGATGACAAATTGAAACCAGTCATAATTTGATCTTCCAGAAAGGAGAGATGACCCTTAAATGGGTCGCACATAATGTTTGCTCTTTCTTTTCCCACAGCCCTGGGTACATTAGGCTCTTTGAGGCGTCAATTTGAAGCCTCGGTTTTGAACGGTCGTCTGCTCTCTTAATTCTATCTGGTTGCATTTGTGTAACTTCAACTCTGTTCCAGCACTCACTTATTTCTAAGGACCAAGCCTATAGAATCCTATGAACCAACTAAGTGTTCTGTTCTACTACAATGGAACACTGTAATAACAATCTCAAATCAATAAAAACAATGGAAGAATGGAGAAGACCTTGAGCCTTTTACCCCCAGGCTCTTTGGAAATTTCCAACCCTTAACCCCCAGGGGGTTATTTTTTTCCCAGCACATTTTGCAATATATTTTTTTTAAATTGCTCTAACAGCCTTAATTTTTGTCATAGAGAGGTCAGGTTGGTCTCATTCTCTTGGAAAATGTCTGAATTTTCTCAAAAAAAACATCATCAAAAATATGAAAAAAATAATTTTTATAGCATTTTTTTGCAAGGACGTACCGGTACGTCCATGGGGGTAAAGGGATGGGTTTTGTGAAACGTACCAGTACGTCCTTTGGGGGTAAAAGGGTTAATAAAAGTTATAGGCATCCCCATGTAATGAAATGGATTGTACTGGTATAAGATTTAGGCAACAGGCCAGGAACTTGGACGGGTGAAGTCACTCAGCGCTATCATGAATAGTCAACGAACCATTCTTGTGGATATCTCTTTCAACACAGTACCTAGTGATAAATAGCCATTTCTAAGACATCACTCAAAACAGTGAGCATGAGTTAACAAGAGCCAAGATTTTACAGCAGTAAAGACTGCTTTTTACTTTGTCCATTTGGGTGGATGGATGGAGTGAAGGAAGCTCTGGGTGATAGGAGGATAGATGTGAGAGAGGCAAGAGAGCGTGCTAGAAATAGGAATGAATGGCGAGCGATTGTGACACAGTTCCGGTAGGCCCGTCTGCTTCCTCCGGTGCCTTGGAAGAACGCAGAGGTAACAGCGGTAGGGGATTCAGCGTTATGAAACTTCATCTGTGGTGGATAACGGGGGAGGGTGGGCTGTGGCACCCTAGCAGTACCAGCCGAACTCGGTTGAGTCCCTTGTCAGGCTGGGAGGAACGTAGAGAGGAGAGGTCCCCTTTTCTGTTTGATGTCGGCTAACCCCAAAATTGGAGGAAGTGCCTTGGTATATGTGTGTATGTATTATCTCTCTCCACATTTGTTTAAAACATCGGAAAAGTAAAGGAACTTTCCCAATACACTAAATTTGTCTCAAAACTTGAGCCAAATGTGTTCTGCATACAAGATATGTATGTTTATTTATCATTTCCATCAGTAGTTTAACTATAATCTTTTGTCTTTCTTTGTCTCAAGACATAAGGGGTGGAAAGATACAGGACTTTGAGCCAGTTTCTTTGAGAATAATAATAACAACTATCTCCCAAAAACATGGTAATAGTACCAAGCGTTCTTCAAATACAACAAATAAACCGGGCATAAGAATGCATAAAAAGTTGTCAGCACAGCGACTAGATGAGACTGAAGGCCAAACATCCAGAGCTTTGAATGTTCCTGGAACAAAAACAGGAAACAAAGGACACAAGCCTTTTCTGGGATACATAGAACAAATACAGTGATCCTTATGATTCCTCCAAAGGTCCATAATATTCAACCGACAATGTTTCCTAGATTCCCAGACATCTGAAAACCCACCAGTTCAGCGACATAGCTAAGACAAGAACGAGACGACGACATGACACCCCTATTCAGAATTTCCTACAGGGCCGCTAAAGGTCTAAACGGCAATACTAACTATGGCCCGCAGTGTCCGACGCCCTGTGGACCAAGAGATCTCAACGCACCCGCAATATCGGCGAGTCTGTCTGTATAAATGGTGAAAACAGTTGACGAGTATTCCTAATGACAATTTAACAGTTTTCAATTCAATTACTGCAGCTAAAGAATACGATACACTCTTTTAAAGCCATTATACAAAAGTGGGTTTTACATTTCATGTGACTCGTTTAAATGATAATTTACAATTCATTTTACATCTCAGTTCAACTGAAAATAAGTGACATTTATATCAACCAAAGAAATTGAAAAACTTTCAATACTATTTAATTACAAAGAAATGCCATCATCCTTTTTTACTTTAAACACTAAGACTTAAAAATATTGCCAACCAGATCACATTGGTTAGATTGTAAGTTGTAATTACAATCTTGCTACCCATTTATACGAGACAGTGCATTTCTGTGTTCCTTAATGAGAACAAGAAGTATTTAAAATCAAATCTATAAAGTGTTAAGCATTACATGTAAAGTCATATTTTCTCATGCAATACACATCAAATCATGTACATAATCATTTCTAAATTTGCTTAAAAAACAGAAATAGCACACAGGATAAAAATTACATTACTTTCATTAGAAAAATTTCAGTACTAAAATAATTGGATCAAAATAGCTGCACACAATGAAATAAGCAAATGATTTTAACAAATGCAATACTGACTTCAGTAAACAAATTTTTATAAAGAACATTATAGGTCCTTTTACTAAAGAACAAACTTACTGGCAAGAACATTTAAGAATCACTTTAACTAACAAGGCAATTAAAGACATATTTCAGACCAAAAATTAAAAAACTGAACATCTGGAGAAAACAGGTTGGAAAGAGACCTGGGTGAGAGAAAGAGAGAGAGAGAGGAGAGACACTGAGGGAAAGAATCATACACACAAGTCAATAAGAAAAGGGGGTAGGGAGGGAGAGAGAGAGAGAAGGGGGTTATGAAAAAGAAGTGTCTGGGATCCCACACCTCTCCATCAACTCATCCTCTTCTTTCCTTTTCCCTCCTCTTCAGGTGGGTGGCCACACTGCACTCCCTGCCCCATGCAACCCAAGAGGTGCCAGAAGGCAAATAGTTAAATCTTTCGGAAAGCTGTTGGGAAAAAATGGTCACAGTTAAAATTATGTACTTCAGCTATCACAACATAACTAAAATCCTAAATTTCTAAAAGTAATTTGTATTTTTCCTAGCTGTACAAACCCAAGTCCTTTACGTAGGGAGAGTGTTTTCAGCTTAAAGCTGGACGGCCGCTGAATCGCTGAACAAGCAGTTGAGCAAACTTTGGGAGCAAAGGCGAGAGCCCACCCCCTTATCTGTCATAGTCTCTTCAATTATAACATTTTGGCTCAAAACTGAGAGGAGCAGTTGACGGGATAAGTATAATCTAAAGAAGGCATGTTTGTATTGCTAGGAAAAATACAAATTACTTTAAAAATTTGTGATTTGTTCCTACTCAAATACAAAACATCATCTTTTAGGTAGGGAGACTCACTGCTTGGAGTGTCGGAAGTGATACATTCTTTTTCTTCCCTGGAAATGTTCAACATTTGTACTTGGTCAAAGGAGGGATCCCTTTCCCGCCAAAGGGGTTTGCAGTCAGGAATGATATACCTGGCTTATGATGACAAAGTGCTGGTATATATTCTACCATCCTCATCCTTGTCTATGGAGGATGGATGAGAACTTCCATAGGTTTTAAAGATGGAGCTCAGAAGTGTAGTTCACATCATCAAGCCAGATCAAGCGAGTAACACTTTGACCACTTTGTCCCTAAGATAGAGGCAGAAGGAATGGAGGAGGGGTCAGTCATTCTTCCTCCTTTACAGAGTTAAATTTATATGTTACCAGAGATGAGATGCTTACTGTCTCCTAAGGGATCTGGGCTAGCAACCATCACAAGACCAAGCGCAAATGTGTCAAAAGCTTGAGTACTCCTCTGGAATAAAGGCCATGAAAATGCTCTGGTACATAAACTACAACAACCCAACTTTCACACTAAGCCAACTGCAAGACTCCTCTTGAAGACAAGGGTGGAGCCTAGTCCCGGACTTTGCAAGTTCCCGGTCCTACCTGGAACCTAGACTCTCTCAGCAATTCAAGCGTTCCCATTACGGATAGACTTCCGATGTCCAAAAGAGATTTTGTTATACACGGCTCTTTCTTGGTTCCGCCCGTGCCAAGGAAGAGTCTCCGTCACCCAGGTTCTGAGCAGTAAGACCTTCTTCAGACAGCACTGCAGAGCCCTCAGGGTGCACAAAAGCCTCTTCTCTCCGTGCCACTCCACACTTCATACAGAGATGGCATGGAGACGGGGTCGTATCCTGGCACTATTAAATTAATAATTTGTAAAGAAATAATACCAGTTTGTATGAAAATGAAATTAATTTATACATTTTCATACTGATCATTTTATAATTATAACACTTTAACCATAGTTTAGCAATCAGCCATCTTATCTCATGACTCTTTTCTTGTTTTTTAGGTTAGAAAAACGCCCAACTCGCAGTACACCAGGCAAGATGTACCAAAACTACATGACCTGAAATAACCCAGATTTCATTTGTGATGAAATCTGTGAAGTAACTTGCCTGAGTTGGCAATATACCTTACGCAGAGGATACTGTATATCATTTTATTGTAATCATGTAAATCCACAAGTCACATTGAAAACTGTGGAACAAGAATTCAGTCACAGTCCAGCTCTGAGAAAGCTGCCAAGCGACATTTCTCGTGTCGTCAATCCGGAGCAAGACCATCCTTGGTACGCTCTGCTGTGGTCAAAATTAAATTTCTTGACAGGTGATGTTGGTTGGAAAGGTTAGATGTGACATTTCAATCTGGTTTAATGGTCAGTGGGATGTCCTAAACCTTACTGAGATACTTAATTTCATGATGAGCACGTTAATATCATTAGTCATATGACTGCAAATTTTGTATAAACTATTTTTGGGCTCAGGCCATGTCGTGCTGATGGAAGGGTTCCTATAGGTAGCCTTCTAAGGGATATTTTCTACAGTGATACTCCCATAGAATTAAAACCAAAGGTCTCCAGGATTCCAACTCCTGGCACGAGTATCCAATAAAGGATATCGTATATCAAGGGACGTATTTTTACATACGACACATGGCAATCTTCACCCCAAATAGATTTAACACTTCGATGAAAAGGGGAGGAGTGGCAAATAGGAAGGGGTGCCGTTCTAGGTACCCGTTGGATCCCCTTCCCTACTACTACAGTGACTCCATTCCTATTCTTGTAGCCTGCTAAGAGTGTGTGTACTCTCCCTTAGCCCGGTGTTTTTTCAAGATCTGGATTTCATTTCATCATGCAATCATCAGCATCTTCGTCATCTGGAAAGTTGAGTATTCAATCTTTCCTTAGTGTAATTTTGGTCTCACTTTTCACGGTTAAATTCATTAATTTAAGTGTGTTTTGTTGAGGATTTCCGATGCCGGAGGCAGCCATTTCATGACTGCTGTCGCCCCTTATATTATTGTATATTATTTAGAAAGTCTGGCGACCTTTACATGGCTATACGCTAATATGTTAGCTATTTAGGCAATTTATATAAGATGTGATATTGCATGCATGAACTTTAACTTTTCAAGTTATTATTTAACTTTACATCAACGTATTCGTGCCGGAGCCCAAGTGGTGCTCAATCGCCTTTGCCGGGGCTCCTACTGGAGCAAAGTTACCTTTTCTCGTATTATGCATTTGTAAAGTGTTTTCCCCTGTTTTCCCAAAGCTAGCAGACACAGTCGTTCAACAGCTACGCACCGACGGTGTTCAAGTGGTAGCTTACTTAGCCGATTGGTTGGTATGGGCAGCATCCAAGATTACTTGTCTGCAGGCAGCTCAAAAAGTGATCCAAATTCTGGAACACTTAGGCTTCAAGATCAACCGCAAGAAGTCTCGTCTCACTCCAGCTCAACAGTTCCAGCGGTTGGAAATCCAATGGAACTTAAAGTCACACCACCTCTCCATTCCATCCAAGAAGAGAAGAGAGATAGCGGGGTCTGTCAGGAGGCTAATCCGTTACAAGAGGATTTCAAGGCGCCAATAGGAGAGGGTCTTGGGCTCTCTACAGTTCGCAGCAGTCACAGACCCAGTGCTAAAGGCACATTTAAAAGATGCGTGAGGAGTCTGGAGGAAATACGCATCGAACGCTCGAAGAGATCAACTAAGGTTGACTCTGGCCTTGTTGTGCAGACAATTAAAGCCGTGGTCCACAGCCAAGAGTCTGGCGCGGATAGTTCCCCTGCAACCACCACAACCATCGGTAGTGATCCATACGGATGCCTCCTTGGAAGGATGGGGAGGTCATTCTCATGACAGGAAGGTGCAAGGGACTTGGTCGCGCCAGTTCAGAAAATTTCATATCAACATTTTGGAAGCTATGGCAGTGTTCCTGACGTTGAAGAGACTATCTCCTCGCAGATCAATCCACATCAGGTTAGTCCTGGACAACGAGGTGATAGTAAAGTGTCTAAATTGACAAGGATCGAGATAACCTCACATCAACCATGTGATGTTAGCCATCATTTACATGGCAAGGAAGAAGAGATGGCACTTATCAGCAGTTCATCTACAAGGGATCCGCAATGTGACGGCGGACGCTATATCCAGGCGAAAGCCAAAAGAGACAGAATGGTCCCTGGATGCAGACTCCTTCTCCTTCATCTTGGGAAAAGTCCCAGAACTGCAGATCGACCTCTTCACAACGAACGACAACAAGAAACTATCTCGTTACGGAGCTCCTTACCTGGACCCTCAAGCAGAAGTGATGGATGCCATGTCTCTAGACTGGAACAGGTAGGATTACATCTAACTGTTTCCACCAACCAATCTCCTACTAAAAGTCCTCGACAAGCTAAGATCCTTCCGAGGGACGGCAGCGGTGGTAGCCCCCAAGTGGCCCAAGAGCAATTGGTTTCCTCTAGTCCTAGAGTTGAATCTGAAGTTGTTCCCACTGCCGAATCCAGTGCTGTCCCAACTGGTCCAAAGGTTGACTATCTACACTTCATCCTCGAGAACCAGCAACCTGCATCTCATGATTTTCTCGCCTTAGCGGCGAGCAAAAAGTTTGGAATCTCAAGGGATAAAGTTGACTCCATAGAAGAGTACAAGTCATGTTCTACTAGGAGACAGTACGAATCGTCCTGGAAGAAATGGGTGACCTTTGTGAAAGAAAGGAAACCGACAGAAATATCGATAGACTTCTGTCTTGCATTCTTCATACACCTCCACGAGCAAGGTCTGGCCTCTACTACAATTACTTCTTGTAAGTCGGCCCTGGCTAGACCACTTCTGTATGCTTTCGAAGTGGACCTCTCGGGTGGAATCTTTAATAAGATTCCGAAAGCATGTGCTAGGCTCAAGCCTACAGCCCCACCAAAACCCATCACGTGGTCTTTGGACAAAGTCTTGCACTATGCTTCAAACCTGGAAAATGAAAACTCTACTCTAAAGGAATTGACACAGAATATCTTTCTGTTCGCAATAGCCTCAGGGGCTTAAGTTAGTGAAATAGTGGCCTTATCCTGGACTCAGAAGGAATTTGTTTCCCGACCCTGCCTTTCTCGCTAAGAATGAGCTACCCACCAAAGAGGTGGGGTCCTTGGAGAATCTGCCCATTGAAGGAAGATGGCTCTCTCTGTCCAGTAGAGTGTCTTAAGGTCTATATTCGAAGAACTTTAAACTTCAAGGGAAGACAGCTCTTCAGAGGCAAAACCTCAGGATCAAACCTGTCTAAAATAACTGAGAGTGAAGCTCACCTACTTTATTCGCAAGGCGGATCCTGACAGTACACCCGCGGGTCACAATCCGAGGAAAGTTGCTTCTTCGCTGAACTTCTTTCAGCATATGGACTTTGAGAGACTTCGCTCGTACACTGGGTGGAAGTCATCCAGGGTCTTCTATAAACATTACACAAAGCAAGTACAAGAGATAAAACATTTTGTGGTGGCGGCTGGTAGTGTGATTAAACCTGCCGTCTAGTACTACGATGAACAGTGGACTGCTTTGGGACTTTACGGTGCTTCGGTGTGTGTGGGTATACGTAACCACTTGTCCGGATCACAACTATGGTTGACGCACTGTTCTGAGTAGGTGCATGTCTGATCAATACACCAGTGGCGAGTGAACGTTGCGTTACGGTGTTTTATGCATTTCCGAACATCTGACTATGTCAGGTATATTTGGTTTTCAAATCTTCTAGTGAGTGGCATTATTTTGATAATGTCTTCTTCTTCTTCTTTATCAACATCTTTTCCAACTTCTATGTGGGGTCGATGTTTCTGGTCAGCTTTCTCCATCTACCTCTGTCCCACACCTCATCACCGGTTAATCCCTTTGATCGAAGGTCATCCTTGATACAGTCCACCCACCTTCGCTTTGGTCTCCCTTTCCTTCTCGTTCCCTATATGAGAAAATATGTGTTTGATGTGTAGTATGCTGGATCAGATACATACTTTGTTGTAACTACATTTTGATAATCTAGCTGCCTAATAAAATACTTAAACTGTATTTGCATTTTATAACTGCTCCCTCAGTTATAAGCTGATAAAGTATGTTGGAGTTTTTACTAAACCTTTTATGGTGTTTAGGTTCTTGAAGTCACAATACTATTTTCCTAAAGGAATAATCATGACCTTAGGGACTCAAGGTAAGTTAATAAACGTTTAAAACTATACCCTTTTTGTTCCGATGGGAAATTCAAACCGTGAATCCTTATTGTCGCCATTGACATTTCCCTGCTGGGGGCAGGATGCACTAAGCCGGCTTCAGGTTTGATAAGCGTGAGAGATCATTGGATTTCCACATATAAGTCTAGTAGACCAGATAAGGAGAATCTATTCAAGGTAAAAGGCACATACACACACCCACATCTAATAGTAATTTCGAGACATTTCTCTAGCATAGAGGGGGCTTGGGTGCTGATTATATGTATATATGATCAGTCTCTAGGGCATTGTAACTGTTCCTTGCCGCTGCCATTCATGAGCCAGCTTTAAACCTGTTTATTTTTCTATATTTGCCGAGTTGGTGATACTTAACCTTTTTACCCCTAATCTATTTGGAACTTTCCAACCCTTTACCCCCAGGCATTTTTTTATTTCAAGCACATTTTGCAATATATTTTATTTTCAAATTGCTCTAACAGCCTTAAATTTTGTCATAGAGACATCAGGTTGGTCTCATTCTTTTGGAAAATGCCTGAAGTTTCTCATAAAGTTATCAAAAATATGCAAAAAAATGTATAAAACAGTTTTTTGCAAGGACGTACCGGTACGTCCATGGGGGTGAAGGGTTGAGTTTTGTGAAACGTACCAGTACATCCTTTGGGGGTTAAAGAGGCTCCAACGAGGCTTTATCTTATAGAAAGTGCTTTATCCCGACTGTGATGGGTATTCTGGAAATCATGTTCATGAAATCATTATTGTATTGTAAAAAATATTTCTTCCTCGATGAACAAAGATTGTCATATTTGTGTAGATGCATTTTTCGCCCATGCATAATATACTAAGAATATGGTTTTGGTGATAAAAAACATACCACTATAAGTAGTAAAGTTCATAACTTTTTCTTAGTGTTAATTTCCATTTTAGGCATTGCCTTTTAATTTCTTTTTTCCCCATTATAGCACATTAGTTTTTTTCCTTTAAACAAATAAATATTTTTCTTTACATCTTATGCCCCCTGTGGCCGCAGGGGCATAAAAACAATTAGAATAGCGCCAACGTTTTCCCTGCGTGTCGTAAGAGGCGACTAAAAGGGACAGGACGAGGGGGCTGGGAACCCCCTCTCCTGTATATAATCCTGTGAGACGTCAACAAAGAGATGGAGCTGGGGGGAGAGTAACTGCTCCCTGCACTCTAGTTTTTTGACGAATTTGTTGATGTCGGCTACCCCCAAAAATTGGGGGAAATGCCTAGGTATATGTATGTATGTATATCTTAAGATTATTCTTTTCAAACAATTGTGTTACCGATTCCTAACCATCTAGATAGCAGAGCAAATTTAAATTACTGAAATATTTCATATGCTTGTCTAAAACTAAAATCTTATCTGAGATTCAAGTTGTATAACGTGAAGTGCAGTATTTGCAAAAGAAAAATATCTACCTAAAGATCTCAATTCCTTGTTAGGTCCACTTGCCCAGAACTAAATCAAGGGGCTGGTGCCTAGTGCTCATACTATATAGTACTGACTTTTCTGGGGACAATTCCCTTAAGTATAGTGCAGTGAGAGTTGGGTCGGCATCTAGAACAGTCAGTCTATGTGCTACATCTGACCGCAACCCGCTAACCACTACAGCACTACACTTAGAAGCTCCTACGCACCTCTCAAGATTGGGAGGGAGACTAAGACAAAGAGACCATGTCACCAACATAATTGTTGATTATAAGGCAGCAGAAACAGTCTTGAGTCTTAACCCTATTACCCCGAAAGGACGTACTGGTACATTTCACAAAAGCCATCCCTTTACCCCCATGGACGTACCGGTACGTCCTTGCAAAAAAATGCTATAAAAAATTTTTTTTTTCATATTTTTGATAATTTTTTGAAAAACTTCAGGCATTTTCCAAGAGAATGAGACCAACCTGACCTCTCTATGACAAGTATTAAGGCTGTTAGAGCAATTTAAAAAAAATATACTGCAAAATGTGCTGGGGAAAAAAATGACCCCCTGGGGGTTAAGGGTTGGAAATTTCCAAATAGCCTGGGGGTAAAAGGGTTAACTTAGACCAAGACCTTCTCAAAGGCTCGGATGCGGTAGGGAAAAACTATCCCCTTCCATCAAAAGACAATATTCAAGTCTGAGTGGTAGCCTTGATGGCCGCTACTGAGAGGAGCTTCTCCCAACCAAGAAGTGGAACTCCGCAATCTTGTCTACAGATGATCTGACTTGAGAAGAATCCCTTATTTGATATCCACCATAGAGAATGTCCTACTTTACCATGCGAGTGAAGGCCAAGGGGGTTCCTCCATATCTCGACAAGGGAAAACAGGAAACAGGAAACCATTTGGGATGAGGCCATCTGGGAGCCACCTAAATCATCCTGAGTCCCGACGTAATCTCATACATTAGACTAGTTGACAAACCAGGTTTCATTGGAGACAGGGTGTAACCATCCAAGTGATCCCATGGGTGTTGGAAGGTGACTTCGAACATAGATCATGGAGTTAGAAAGGGGTGAAAACCTCGGCTTCTTCTTGTCTAGCTGTATGGCAAACACGTCATTTCCTGGAGAACCTTCCAACCAGGATCCACTTCGTTACGCATAGTAGGAACCATCTGACCCTACAAACTTCCCTTGGTTACTGTGTCAGCTAGCCCATTCCTCTTGCCCAGAATGTGATTGGCTGACAACTCACCAGCATGAAATGCCTCCCCGAAAAGCATCTGCTTTGTCGGGTTATGGAACTACACGTAAGGCAATAAGGTGGTGTTATCGCATCTACCAACCGGATTCCTCCTCAATGCTCTTGGAAGGCTTGCAGCACTATAGGGTTGCTAAACCCAAGCCATTAAAGTAGATGCTTCTGTTGATCACACTGCTGAGACAAATCGGTTGTTCAGGCATGCCCGCCTTCCTTCTTTTAATGCACCTGAGCATAGTTGCATGTAAGGAGTCAAAGATTTAAGTGGGATTCCTTGTTAGTCAAAAGGTAAGATCAACCTAAGTCTTCCATCCCAACAGCACAAGAAGGGATGGCAATCCCTAGACGCTAACCAGCAATTCTTCCAACAGTGTTTGATGAGATCTTTACCAAAGGAGCTCTTAGAAGGATAAGCTTCTCCAGTTCAGAAAGGTGGCTGAGAAGATTCTGTCAGAGCTGGGGTAGTTCTGTATGACAGAATATACGCACTACCTCCTTAGGCTTGCTGATGTGATTACCTAATTAGTTGAATCCGATGCTACCCACATGCCCGCGTGTTTCAGCCTTGGCTTGGGTAAGCAATTCAACTTTGCCTTGATTATCACAATCCCCAGATCATGATGATAGTGGAAAGTCGATCTCAATCTTGTCGCCACTGCCACACAGAGGCAAGGATCACCCACTCGAGACATGCATCTACAGTCGTACATATCGCTTGTAGTGGCCCCACGTTACTATCCATGTGAACATCTGAATGAACACCTGAGGAGCAGTAACCTATTTAGCACCCAGAGGACTGAACTGGTACAGTCACTCTCCCTCCAGCTCCACCTCTATGATGAATGCAAGAGTTGATGGGAGAAGTACAAGAGGAAGGCCAAGGTATGGGTGGATGGATGGAGTGAAGGATTTTAGGAAAATTCGCCGTAAACAAGTTTGCCGCATGAAAACTCGCCTCAGGAATTCTCGCCTCAAGAAATTTCGCCTAATAGGAAAAATCGCCGCAAGACAATTTTGACGTAAAACAAGAAAACAGAAAAAATGTAATAATTTAAAAAGAGTGCAGATTCCACGCAATACGACGCAAATAGTCTCTTTTCTGTGCAGAATTGTACCCAATTACTTGTCGATGGAGTCTTGTGTTGACATCACTATATACCTTTTTCATTCCTTCAGGGTTGCCTCGGTCTAAGTCACAGTTTTTCTTTCTTGCTAAAATCTCTTCCTTTTTTAGATACGAAATAAGCTTCCATAGATTTGAATGCAGATTTGTCATTGAGCTTTGCAGTGCATTATGGGAGCCTTCTATGCTGTCGTTCGTTCTGCTTCTATTATGCTCAACTCGTTCAAAAACATTCCATAATGCAATAGGAAAAGTAGGCTCCACTCTTCGTCTTCGCTCTCCTCTACCCCGTTCTCCTCCTCTATAGTGCGTTTCGAAATAAGATACGGAGCCTTTGTAGGGTGACGGCCAGATCCCGTAGAAAACAGGAATATTCTGAACTGTGGCCATCGTTCTAAAAGCGATTTTGGCGGGAGAAGCTAACTTATAAAACCCACCTAACCTATGCTAAAAGCAGTATCCTTACCCAGGGGGGCTTTGCCCCCCCGGACCCCCCCTTACACAACATATTTAAGATCCGTAGACCATTTCCAAACGTTTTTATTCTATACAACATAACAGTCGGAGCGATAATAAGCAAATTAGGACGCTTGGCCGTAGCGCTACAAACTACCCTAAGATACTAATTCTTGGGGTAAATCATCATCATCTGATAGCTCGATAAATCCATCAATAACATCTTGCACAGGAAGGAAAGCTAAGGCGGTGAAACATTTGATTTTGTTGTTGAATTCTGCGTCTGTTTGATAACGCGACTTTCAACCGAGATCCACATCTGCGTCTGTTTGATAACGCGACTTTCAACCGAGATCCACATCTGCGTCTGTTTGATAACGCGACTTAAAACCAAGATCCACATCTGCGTCTGTTTGATAACGCGACTTTAAACCGAGATCCACATCTGCGTCTGTTTGATAACGCGACTTTAAACCGAGATCCACATCTGCGTCTGTTTGATAACGCGACTTTAAACCGAGATCCACAATGTGCCTATAAACATTCTTAGCCATATGAAATAAACAACCTGTTACTTTTATTGTTGGAAATACAGCAGAAAAGGCGTTAATACTTGCTTTTTCAAAATCGACCATCAAGGTTTCGGGTTGTAATGATGGGCGTAAGTCCTTGAAGGCACTGAAAAGTCTGCTGTAAGTTACTTGAGATTTGTCAGGTAGCAAGACAAAAATACGTGGTATACTAATATTCTTTATAACAATATGTAATGTGAACAATTGGTAATATATCTCTGGGCTGCATTTAAACGTGCCGTCACACGCCCGGTCCTTGTTTTTCTCAAGGTCGTCTAGCCCAGCTTTTGTGCCAAAAACTAAAATTCTGTCCGGACAATCTTCCCCACTATCGTATAATAACAACTGATCACCATTTTCAAGAAATTTATATTCTTCTGGTAAGAGAGCGTGCTAGAAATAGGAATGAATGGCGAGCGATTGTGACGCAGTTCCGGTAGGCCCTGATGCTGCCTCCGATGCCTTAGATGACCGCGGAGGTAGCAGCAGTAGGGGATTCAGCATTATGAAGCTTCATCTGTGGTGAATAATGTGGGAGGGTGGGCTGTGACACCGTAGCAGTACCAGCTGAACTCGGTTGAGTCCCTTGTTAGGCTGGAGGAACGTAGAGAGTAGAGGTCCCCATTTTGTTTTTGTTTCTTTGTTGATGTCGGCTACCCCCCAAAATTGGGGGAAGTGCCTTGGTATATGTATGTATGTATAATATACCCACTTCTTCCGGTTGGGATCGGAGGAGCTTGATTTTCCTTTTGCCTCCAGCCTCTAATACTGCGCGACAAATGTGCTTGAGCGGGCAGCAACGCCAATGCATTTTAATCGAAACTAGATGCAACCTCTGCAATTACGGACCGTGCAGAGGCTTGTGAATTGGTGGCTATTGATTTCATCTTTGTTTTTGCTTCGTAAACTTGAGGCTTAGATGGATGAGAAGGATGGCAATGCTCGCCGACTGTTTTGCCTATAGATACACTATCATCTTCCAACTCTCTGACGTACATCTGCTTCCACTCCACCATTTGCTGCAACAACAGACCCCAAATACTTAAACTGATCCACCTCTTCAAGTAACTCTCCATTTAATTGCACTCTTGCTTTACACTCGATATAATCACATTTCCAATACGTTTTCTCACCGTATTTTCGATCTAATCGGTAAATATAGTTAACCCTTTTACCCCCAAGCTCTTTGGAAATTTCCAACCCTTAACCCCCAAGGGGTTATTTTTTCCCCAGCACATTTTGCAGTATATTTTTTTTTAAATTGCTCTAACAGCCTTAATTTTTGTCATAGAGAGGTCAGGTTGGTCTCATTCTCTTGGAAAATGCCTGAATTTTCTCAAAAAATTTTCAAAAATATGAAAAAAAAAAATTTCTATAGCCTTTTTTTGCAAGGACGTACCGGTACGTCCATGGGGGTAAAGTGATGGCTTTTGTGAAACGTACCAGTACGTCCTTTGGGGGTAAAAGGGTTAAGATCGTCAACTAATTTCAGTCCTCCTCTACTAGTTTTCATTGATACACCATCGTCTTGGGTTGGCTGCCTACAAAAAACTAGTCGAATATATAAAAAACTTTTAGAAAGATAAAATTAAAGATGAAAAAAAAAATTACTTGATTTCCTTATTGGTTGTTTACTTATCGAAACTTCGAAAGCCAAACTTGGTTGTTTGAAAGAGATAAAATGGTACTTCAGAAACCAAAGTATTTTTATCACAAATACTTGTTTTACGGCAAAATTGTTTTACGGCAAAATTGTCTTGCAGCGATTTTTCCTATTGGGCGAAATTTCCCGAGGCGAAAATTCCTGAGGCGAATTTCCCTACGGCAAACTTGTTTACGGCGACTTTTCCGGACACGGGAGTGAAGAAAGATCTGGGTGATAGGATAGATGTGAGAGAGGCAAGAGAGCGTGCTAGAAATAGGAATGAATGGCGAGCGATTGTGACGCAGTTCTGGTAGGCCCTGCTGCTTCCTCCGGTGCCTTGGATGACCGTGGAGGTAGCAGCAGTAGGGGATTCAGCGTTATGAAGCTTCATCTGTGGTGGATAACAGGGGAGGGTGGGCTGTGGCACCCCAGCAGTACCAGCTGAACTCGGTTGAGTCCCTTGTCAGGCTGGGAGGAACGTAGAGAGGAGAGGTCCCCTTTTTTGTTTTTGTTTGTTTGATGTCGGCTAACCCCCAAACTTGGGGAAAGTGCCTTGGTATATGTATGTGATGTACTAGCTAACACCAAGGGCTTAAATGGAAAAATAGCCCAGTGAGAAAGGAAATAAGGAAATAAATATACTATACGAGAAGTAATGAACAATTAAAACAAAACATTTTAAAAACAGTAACATCATTAAAATAGACCTTTCATATTTAAACTACAAAAATAGACTTATGTCAGCCTATTCATCATAAAAACATTTGCTGCAAGTTTAATATTTTGAAGTAGTGGGAGAAGAGTCACTAAGAGAGGACTGATACTTAGGTAATAAAAGTGAATCTAGGACAATTATTCGAAAACAATTATTCGAAAACAATCATTCGAAAACAGTTGTTCGATATTAATTATTTGAAAACCAATTGTTTGACACAACAGTTGTTTGAATTAACAATTGTTCGAAAAAGAAAACTATAAATTATTAAACATTGCTTGATCCACTCCAACATTCCTCCTCCCTTTATCTGAAAGGACAGGGTCCTCGATGTTGAAAAAATGGATAAGAACTCTATACCCAAGATGGAGGGGGAGTGAAAAAATGGATAAGAACTCTATACCCAAGATGGAGGGGGAGCAAAGGCCTGAAAATGTTGGTAAGTAACCATCCTGAAGGAATCACACAACCCAAGGTTCGGCCTTATGCTTCTGCTGGATTGCCCAAGGCACGACAAGGAATTCCCCCTACTCTCGGATGTAAGATGGGGGAAAAAGCTGCAAAGCGTTACCATCTTCTTCACTTCTTCAGCCATCCCACTGCCTGGAAGAAACAGGTAGGGTAACACGAAGAGCTGCATGCCCCAGTTCCTTCCGAGAAGTTACGGGTGGTCCCACCAGTCTGGTACCTAGGCCCCCGGGGAGGGGCAATCACTGCAGACATCATCGGGGACACACTGACTACGTCCTTCACTACTATCGTCACCAATGGAGACAATGAAAGACCTAAGGACGCCAATACTTTCCTTCATTCACACTCGTCATCTGCAGTAGCACAAATGGAGACGAGCCTCCAACCTCCAATGGGGTGTGACAAAAACAAGAGGAACCAGACGTGTCACGGAATCTGAAAGATCGCAAGTATGTTTGGTTGTTTAGAATATTTTTATTTGTAAAACTAATTCTTTTACTGAGTTTTTTGCTTAATATCTACAGTTTTTCAATGTACAGTATATACTATTAGCTTTCATATACCATCCTTCTTTATCATATAAATATGCATTTCCATTTGTTTTTAGGCTAAGAATCTCATTTATATGTATCTATTTGTATACATATGATTATGTATATGAATGTGTACATTTTGTATATCTATATCCATATTTACTTTATTTTTTATTTTTACTTAATTGATGATATTATTTTAGTTGTATTATTGCCCGAAGAGCTCTGCTCCACATGGGCTTGGACTGAGTCTTTTTTTTCTTTTTGTAAATTTTTGTATGTGAATATTTTTTGTCCAATAAACATTATTATTATTATTATTATTATTATTATTATTATTATCGCCGACTTGGGACAGAGGGCGACTTGCTCCTGACACATACTCGCAGGGGATTGAGCAAGGAAAGTAAGCGCAGGAACAGCGATAGCATTACACCCAATGAACGAAAGGAAGAAGCAAAGCTCTCTCTCCCCTTTAAAGCATACGCCTGACACCAAAAAGGAGGCCACGACCTATAGTCGGCAACCAGAGACGATTGCAAACAATCCTCCCCCTAGCAAGGGCAGTGAGAATGTTTATATATAGCCGGTTAAGTTCATCCTCTCATGATTGAGTGCCTTGCTTCCCCTTCTAAGGATCAACAGCCAGAATGCACTTTCTGAAAAAGAAAATGAAAAGTTCTCATACGGGTACACTGGTATTACTGTACTTGATGTGGCCAAAAACATAAGTGAAGAAACTTTGATAGGTAAGGAGGCAGGGCTCCTCATCCTCGCTTTCAACCGTGGCTTAACTGCTTGTTAAATGATTCAACGGCCGTCAAGCTTTGCGCTGAAAACATACTCCCTACCTGTAGGACTCAAGTCTGTATTCGCATAAGAACAAACACTCCCGATGAGTAGCTATGATCCAAGATTAAAACTTGCAAATTCCTAACTAAAGAATTTTACAATGGTTGCAAAGGAGTTTGGAAATAGCAAGAGAATTTGAGAGACTTTGACTTCTTAAACTTAATAACTATCAAAATGACATTGTAATTTCAACAAATGTTCAACTAACTTTTTTGTTAATACATGCAATTATGCTACGGTATTTCCATGGTCGAAATTTGCTAAAGCAAACTCCCACCCATAAATAGTAAAGTTAATTCTTTAAAATTCTACAAAATTAAGCATAAAGTAAAAATGAAATGTATACCCAAGTTCTCTATAGATGTATCTCAAAATATGCTTAATGTTCGCAACATCATATCTTTTTTAGCATCTTCTTGAAAGATAGATAATGTTACACAAACTAAAATTAAAATACGTTTATCTTAGTTAATAGAAAAAACAATATCTGTGCAGGAGCAATGCTGAGAATGTGCAAGAACTCTAGTTACTACAAGCAGCATAAAAAACTATCTAAATTTCAAGCATCGAGCAGAAGCACAAAAAAACATTTAGTTAATGAAATATAAAATGATTCACTGAAATAAGAAGAGTTGGATCTAGGGGACAAATCAAACTGCAGAGGAAATAAAAATATTTAAGCATTGTAAACCTTGAAGAGTCAATTACCGCAGTTATAACTAACCAACTCAGAGATCTCGCTACATAAAAAGTAAGAAGCCCAATAAGAACTATCAAACAGCACTTTGGCAACCATACCAAAAACTAACTTATCCCAAGAGATTAAATATACATGGTATTATCATTCAGATTATGATACAATAATCTATTTTTGTACTCTAAACTATTAGTGACCGACAATTGATTTAAATTTAAGTGATATTATCCTCACTGAAGCAGTAATAAAAAGAAATACAAAACGTAATAGATTTTACAAAAGTAATTTCTGTGACCGTGAAAATCTGTTTGGAAACCTGAAGGGTTCTTAACCCTTTTACCCCCAAAGGACGTACTGGTACGTTTCACAAAACTCATCCCTTTACCCCCATGGACGTACCGGTACGTCCTTGCAAAAAAAATGCTATAAAATTTTTTTTTTTTCATATTTTTGATAATTTTTTGAGAAACTTCAGGCATTTTCCAAGAGAATGAGACCAACCTGACCTCTCTATGACAAAAATTAAGGCTGTTAGAGCAATTTTAAAAAAATATACTGCAAAATGTGCTGGGGAAAAAATAACCCCTTGGGGGTTAAGGGTTGGAAATTTCCACAGGGTTAACTACACACAATAAAGAAGGAAGCCTCCATGTTAATAATCCTTGCACTGATAACCCTAAAGGGAAGTCTTTCTGACTTACAGGGCCCGGGCGATACCTGTACCTACGCGGAAACTATTATGATTAAACGTATTATCTATCACTATCATGAATTCTTAAAAATTGTATCATCTATAACTGTCATGAATTCTTAAACTATTCAATTCTCCATCAAATAATAAGGGGCTGTGTTGTCTTCTACCTGTTTTCTCCATAAACTAAACAAGAAAAAACAGTCATAGCATAAACATCAAGAGCTGACATAAAGAATATTGTGCAGTAAAAGCCACAATGCATGATTTATCTTAATCCTGTTTGAAATAAAAACGAAGGACTGAGCCCGTAACTATTTCCTTAAATTGTTTACAGAAATAACCTGTCAAATACGATATTGGAAACAGACAGCAATACTAATATCAAAATAATCGAATACTGCCGGGCAAAAATAGGACCTACTTTTCTTTTAACCCTTTTACCCCCAAAAGGACGTACTGGTACGTTTCACTAAACTCATCCCTTTACCCCCACAGACGTACCGGTACGTCCTTGCAAAAAACTACTATTTACATTTTTTTTGCATATTTTTGATAATTTTTTGAGAAACTTCAGGCATTTTCCAAGAGAATGAGACCAACCTGATCTCTCTATGACAAAAATTAAGCCTGTTAGAGCAATTTAAAAAAAATATACTGCAAAATGTGCTTGAAAAAAATAACCCGTGGGGGTTAAGGGTTGGAAAGTTCCAAATAGCCTGGGGTTAAAAGGGTTAAATAACAAAGTGATGATGATATGTGTCATATGAAACCAATTCTACTTGTTTTACATTAAGGAACATCCTGTACTGTACATCATATAATTAACCTTGCACTGATATCTAAAATTAGAATTTTAATAAAATTTCTTATTTCTTTACTCATCTGATGTTCATATTACATCTACAGAAGCCAGGGTTTATCAACACTTAACCGTAAATTTCTTAAAATATTAAAATTCTTCCTTTTTTTTTCAAACAATACATGACCCTAACAAAGAAACAGAGCCCCCTAATATAAGTGGTAGAAAGCACAGGTTGTCACTTCAGGATAAGGATAGGATTATAGAATTTTGGCCTCAAGCCAAGCACTGGGGTATCAAAGGCCATTCAGCGGTATACGAGACGAATTAATCAACCGTATCCGTACACTCACACTTTTTGGTATTATTTCAAACTATAAAACCAATCACATCACTTTTGTATAATGTCTAAAAGTGAAATAAGTAAGGATTCAAAATATTAAATAAATAAATTAAAAAAACTGAAGCTTGTGATAAACCCCAATACTCTGTGTACCTTCTATCAAGTTCAGGGTATTACAATTTTCCACCAATATATTTCTTAAAGGTTTGTCCCCCTCTCAGGATTAAAAACAGGAAAATCAACTAAAATATTTCTAAAATCAATGAATGGAAGTACCTTATTTCTAATTATATCCAGACTATTTAATAATCGTTTCACCCGAAAGCCATAAGGTTGAGGAGATTTGGGGTGCAACTCAAAGTATGATGTGTCTTACAAGGCATGCAGTCTGAAAGGCTAGAGAGCTAGGGAGTCTTTGCAATCTAAACCAATACCGAATAATGGAAGACATTCGGTGAAGGTCTAGAGGCAACTCCCCAGCATCAACAAGGAGACTTGGGATAGGCGAGGTTTTAAAAGCTCCTGTAGACAATCTAATACCTGCATGATGTATCGAGTCTAATATTTTTAACCGGCTTGAGAGCTATTACAAAGGGGGACCACCTAACTCCTATCCCCTATTCATTACATAACTGTGGGTCGCATGTGTACGGCCAATACGCAGCCTGGTTAAAATTATGTTATCCCTCCTACTTTTAGAATTACAAGATGACCATTAATCCACTGAAGGGTGGATTTTAAAAACTAGCTTTTCATTACCTTACTAGATAAGGTATTTTTACCTTCTACTGTAAAACATAAAACAGGTGGATTACACCAAAGGGGACACTTAGGACATCTTTCCTCTCCTATCTGTGCTGTTAACAAACCTACTCCTCAAGCATCATTTTTCAGTCGTACTTCCAAAAGCTTGGACACACTAGATCTGTTAGGAGCTTGATTTAAAGGAGGCTTAACATACTGTTAGGATTGTTTTCATACTGAAAGACCTAGATAAAAACCTCAAACTCAATTCCTCTCTTCAGATAGAAAGGGGAGGCATTCCAGAATCTCTTAACTAGAGAATGCCTTGATGAAGTCATTGGGCTTCAGCATGGCATATCATTCCAATGCTGAAGCCTTGTGGCAGGTAAGAGGGCTCTCGAACTGGGGAATTTCTTTTCCTCAGTTTGACTCTAAATTTCTCTCATTCTATTTCTATCTCCTCGTAGTTTAATAGAACGGTTTGATAAAAATTCTTCAATAGATTTCAGTCTTGAAACCAACATCACCCTTCCTCTAAATACTATTAGTCAGTATGGAGAGTGGGCTTGTATATGAACATCAAGTGATTATAGAAATAAGAAATTATATTACTGAAACTCTAATTACTTCTATGAATCTCCCACGATGTTCATATTGCTGACTCTCAAAACATTATCTTAAAAAGCCAATCTACAGAACAGCACTGTATTTTCAATTACGTAAGAGAAAGCATTTGATAGTACTTCCTGTAGTATATTATAAAAAGATTCTGAGGCACTATTGGATACCAGAAAAGATTGTAAACATTATAATGGAAACGCATAGTCAAGACTGGAGTACTTTAAGGTGGAATACTATCCCCGATACTGTTTATTTTGGTGATTGATTATATGAACAAGGTAATGCAAGGAATGAATGGCATCATTCAATGGAAAGGGGACCAGAGATTATGTGATCTTGAATACGCAAACAATATAGTTCTAATTGCCTCTACAATGGCTGAAATGTAAAAAATGATTGATAGGTTAGTACTGGAGGGGAGAAAGGTTGGATTGGCAATCAACCAGAGATAGAAAGGTCATACAGATTCAAAGTGGTGATCAAATGAATTACCTTATTAGAGGAGTAATATTACCCAATTTAACCTCTTTCAAATATTTAGGAACCACCATTACCAGCAATGGATTACAAGTTAAAGAATTCAAGGAGAGAACAGGGAGGGCAGAACAAGCAAATACGCATTGAAAAGGATTGTTTTCATAAAATGGCAGCAATATATAACATATGCCAGAATTAGCAAGATGACAGGGGTGCCAAACGTGAAAGATACATTATCAAGATGGAGATGGATGGGACATATTTTGAAAAGGAAGGATGTTCCTGAATGGAAGCTGCTGGGCAGGAGAGGACATGGTCGACCAAGAGAAACATGGCTGATGACAATGCAAAGGGAGGTTGGATCTAAGAATTGGGTTGAGCTCAGAGAGATGGCACAGGAAAGAGACATACGCCTTGAAATCAATGAGGTCCTATGCATATTGTGGGTGCCAGAGGATTAGGGTAAGATAAAAAATCTGGAATCCAGTATTTCAAACCGCAATTTAAATGGTTTATCAAAATAAGCTAGACACGTAACCAAGGCCAGGTATGTAACCTTAAATCTTGTTGCATTGCTTATACTAAAATCTATCCCTTTCTTTCCTTCAATTGTGCTCAGCTCCAAGGGAAATTCACAGGAAAGCTTTGAATTTATATGATATGCTAGTGGTACAGAGTAAGCATTCATTTTGACTGGAGTGAATTCATTCAATTTACTAGAATGAGTGGCCATGATCAAAATAAAAGAATATATAGGACCAGAGTTCAGGTTACTATCATTAGTTTGTCAAGGCAGTGTTCTCTCCCCATCACTATAACTCTGGACTTTTGGGAGCATTGTGAACGTTGTAGAGGCTGTTTGAGGTAAGAACTGCCAGTGATTTGAGCCATCTGGAAGCATTGTATTGGAACTTTAATAACAATTTCTTAATTCTATACTCGCCTGTTGTTCACATACATGCCCATCCTCCTCTCCACTGACTCAAGAGTATGAAGAGGATGGATAACGTCGACTTCAAAAATGAAATCTGTATTGCCCGAGGTGGCCACCTGGGCTTCCTACCACTTACAGCAGAGGGCTCTGTTCCTTTGCCAAGGGAATGTATTGTTTGAAATAAAAGAGAACGGGAATATTCTATTTTAAAAATTCTACGGATAAGTGTTGATTACCCCAGGCTTTTGGAGAAGAAGCAATATGAATATCAGGGGAGATTCAAAGAAATAATATTGAATTCTCTAAAAATTCTAGTTTTTCAATCACAAACTGAATACTACACAGCTTACACAAAGATGAATTATCTAACTTAAATATATTAAAAAAGCATACCATAATTATTAATTTTTTTATACTCTACTATTCCTAAATCAGTTTACCTTTAGTGAAGGTATGCCTAATATGAAGTTTTTCTCAAAAGTTATACTGTACATTTCTCATCTAAACAAGCCACAATTTTAAACAAAACATTTTTGACAGAATTGGTTAATGCTAAGCCAAAGCAGTAAGATGATAAAGGAAAACCAATCCAAGTACTTAGATTTACAGGCAGTCATTAATCAATATTATTGGTATTATCTATCAATTGCCAAGCTACAACCTTAGTTGGAAAAGCAGGGGCCCCAACAGAAAAAATAGCCCAGTGAGGAAAGCAAACATGGAAAAATAAAACATTTTAAGAAAGGTACCATTAAAATAAATATCTCCTATATAAACTATAAAAACTTCAACAAAACAAGAGGAAGAGAAATAAAATAGAATAGGGTGCCCAAGTGTACCCTCAAGCATGAGAAAGAAAAGAAAAGCCTAACTACTAGATTCAAGTGGAAGGCTTAAATGTATTAACAAAGCAATTTGGCAGTCAGAAATTTGTCGTTGATTCTTTGTAAATGCAGTTTGTTCTTCCTCAACAATAAATCTCTAGGCTGCTCAAGGCACACTGTAAAAAGAAAAAAGAGGCAAGTAAAAAGAATATAATAATAATGATTAAACAAACAAAAGAAGGTAAATGAAAAGAAGCATGTCAATGATGCTATCTTCCAGCAAATACTTCTTCTCTCTCCCACACATACGCTTACACACATGCGCCTACATGCATCACATAAGTATTGCAGTTCAACCTAGCTTAATTAAGCGAGTATCTTGAAGATTAATTCTCTATTCCAGACTCAATTTCAAATAGCACTTTAATTAAAAAATCTAAAACTGCAGTTTCCAATACATGTAATGTACATTTAAATTTGAAAAATCACAAATTCTTAAAGATATAATTCTCTGTTCCAGATTTAAATTTAATTATAACTTAAAATCAAAAAATATTTAAAATTTGTGAATACAGTACCAGTAGTACACTGTACCTTTAAATATCAATTAGCATTGGAAATTGATACATTTAAAAGTGCGATTTTCGGTACTGTACATTTAAATTTTGAAAACTCACAAATTTTAAAAGATTTAATTCTGTTCCAGATAAAATTTTATTTAGCATTAGAAATTTTAAAATATTTAAAACTTCAATTTCCAGTAGAACACATTTAAATTTTGAAAAATCACAAAGTTTTAAAGATGTAATTCTGTTCCAGAAACAGTTTTAAATCGCATTAGAAATTTTAGAATATTTAAAACTGCGATTTCCGGTAGAACACATTTAAATTTTAAAAAATCAAAAATTTTTAAAGATGTAATTCTGTTCCAGATAAGATTTTAAATAGCATTAGAAATTTTAAAATACTTAAAACTGTGATTTGTGCACTACTGTACTGTTAGTTCCTATAAAAAGAAAATTACAAATTTGTAAAGCAATTTATATTTTACCTTACTATACAAACCTGAGCCCTTCAATAGGAGTATGCTATCAGCAAAGATATATGCGGCTATTAACCCTTCTACCCCCAGGCTATTTGGAAATTTCCAACCCTTAACCCCCAGGGGGTTATTTTTTTCCCAGCACATTTTGCAGTATATTCTTTTTAAATTGCTCTAACAGCCTTAATTTTTGTCATAGAGAGGTCAGGTTGGTCTCATTCTCTTGGAAAATGCCTGAATTTTCTCAAAAAAGTATAAAAAATATGAAAAGAAAAATTTTTATAGCATTTTTTTGCAAGGACGTACCGGTACGTCCATGGGGGTAAAGGAATGAGTTTTGTGAAACGTACCAGTACATCCTTTGGGGGTAAAAGGGTTAAGCCATTTCTGACATATACAATTTTCATCAAAATTCATTTGTAACCTCTTGGGTCAGGCTGGCAACAAACAAACAGACATAGGTAAAACCCCAAATTACTTCAAACCTTGTGATTTATTCCTACACAAATACAGACCTTCCTTTAATAGGAGACTTATCCTTGGGAGGGAAGAACTCCCTATAACCAAATTAACTGATTTACTTTCCTTGGAAATATCAAAGTAGTTCAATCATGTACAAGAGTGAAAGTGATGACTCCTGTTCCATGAAGTCAAGAAGAAACAGTATTCGTTTTGTATGGAAGAGAGAAAGATGAACTTGAACTCACAGACAGCTGGGTTCTAGGTATTTACCCCGGACTTATGAACCAAGGCGATGGAGATAATATATCCTCAAGAATGACTTATGACACAGGCCAAAATATACAATCTCCTACCTACTTAGTCAAGGCTAGGATAGTCACGAGGCAAGAAGTCCTATCTACCGCTCGTCACCTGGGTTCGAGCAAGGTAGACTGAGGGACCTGGAAACTCCTGAAAGATTCCTGCAGATTGAGCTCCCTATAAGCTCCTAATGAGTGTAGACCATTCTGGGAGGAGTCTAAACCCAATTCCCAGTTGAAAAACTGGTATTGAGGGGCGAGCAGAATCTTTTACCATGAAGATTGAGGAGCTTCCCTGATGGAGGAAGAAAGAAAGAAGCTGACCTGGATGACATCGGCATGTGGCCGGTCGGAACAGATCGGTCATGCTAAGCCTCAATGTTGTTTACCAAATACTGAGTATTCAGCAAAAAGGGAAAATGGGCACAAAGGAGTAAACGTCTAGAATTCCAATGGGTGTTGGATGGCATCCTTAAATGCTGCCGACAAACGGAGACTGGGGAATACGGGAAATTTCTTTTTCAGCTGAATGGCAAGCCGAACGATCGATGGTGAAGACCTAACGTAAGAAGCCTCTCTGCCACGCAGTGATGTAGGAATCACAACTAACTAACTAACTGGGATTGACATTATAAAATCAAGTATGTACTGTATGTGTCTCTGGAAATGTTAAAATAAAAAGAAATTATATGAACTTGGGGAAACCATTCATAAAACCCTATAATGGCCCTTCAACTAACACTTGAACTTAAAAAACTACCAAAAACAAGCTGTTTGTACATACGCTTTTCTGTTGACCACGTTGATATGTATAGTTCTATTTTGTATATGTGACTAATCTACTTTAAATGATGTTACTGATCTTAAAACATCAATTATATCCAGCTGATTTTTCCCTCTTGGACGTGAGGCCTTTTGCCAGGGTTGTAGCTTGCCTAGTAATAATAATGATATTGACAGAACAGTTTAGGTCAAACAGACTTAGATCTTTGGAAAGGAAGAATAAATTAATATCGAACATATAAATGCACCTATCAATCAATATCAAGACCCAGTTCAGTTAATATACCCATTCAGTCATTGAGCAGCAAAAGACAATTTTCATTTAAGAACGTATAAATTCCTCAACATAATCATCGATCATCAGTGAACTAACTAACATTCAGACGATCATGCATCGATCATACACACACATTTAATTTACAGAATTAGTCATTATACCAATGGCGTTCCTTGTAGACGAGCAGTAGTTATTTCCATGAAACAATTCTTCAGCGGTGTCGTCAACACTTCAACTTCGTGCGGAAGTCAATACAGTAATCTGAAAAAGAAAATAAAATATTCTAACCATGTTTTTAAAAATATTTTAGAATAATAGATATGGGAAATTTTTGTAATAAGCGTCTCAATGAACCTCCCTGGAAATTTATATTGCTTTATAAATACTTTTGTTATTGTTGCTGTATCAGCTAAAGATGGCCGATCGAATCACATTCCGGGTAATAAAAGTAAGTGTTAGTATTTACCCAAAGTAAATAAGTAATGAGCTACTAACTGAGCTTGCAAGCGAGCAGAAAGGTACTGTCATCCGGAACATGATGCAATCACCAATACATAACCAACAATTAACCCTTTTACCCCCAGGCTCTTTGGAAATTTCCAACCCTTAACCCCCAGGGGATTATTTTTTTCCCCAGCACATTTTGCAGTATATTTTTTTTAAATTGCTCTAACAGCCTTAATTTTTGTCATAGAGAGGTCAGGTTGGTCTCATTCTCTTGGAAAATGCCTGAATTTTTTCAAAAAATTATCAAAAATATGACAAAAAAAATTTTTAAAGCCTTTTTTTGCAAGGACGTACCGGTACGTCCATGGGGGTAAAGGGATGGGTTTTGTGAAACGTACCAGTACGTCCTTTGGGGGTAAAAGGGTTAAAATATTTATAAAGTATTATGAACATCAGGTGAGTATAGAAATTTCAAATTTTATCATTAAAATTGTTTTTATAAATCTCTCAAGTTCCATTCAAGATTTTTATTTTATAAATGTATAAGCAATATGCATTACTGAACTTGTCTATCTTCCACATAATATCTCAATTATTTACGAAGCCTATCTGTATAATTCATCTTCAAAAAACAAATTATCTAAACTTTTAAAGTTTATCTCGCTAGCTATTTCATCTTTAACTAACATGAAATCTATCGTGTGAGCCATTTTAAAGTCCGGAAATAATAACAACACTTAAAATAATAATAATTTTCTGGAACTAAGTAATACATTCCCCAATCAAAGGTAATACTGTACTACAAAGTCCATTAAACTTCTTTGTATCTTGGATATGATATTTTTATAATGAAGTCATAATGATTTTAATAAAATGTTATTTTGATAATAAAATAAATTTTTGAATATACTAACCCGGTGATTATATAGCTGCAACTCTGTTGCCCGACAGACAACTCTACGGTAAAAACTCGCCAGCGATCGCTACACAGGTTGCGGGTGTGCCCAACAGCGCCATCTGTCGTCCAGATACCCAGTACTCAATGTAAACAAAGACTCAATTTTCTCCTCGTCCCACTGCGTCTCTATTGGGGAGGAAGGGAGGGTCCTTTAATTTATAATCACCGGGTAAGTATATTCAAAAATTTATTTTATTATCAAAATAACATTTTTCAATATTTAACTTAGCCGGTGATTATATAGCTGATTCACACCCAGGGAGGTGGGTAGAGACCAGCAATATATGTTTACACTTTTATGAGCTAAGAGTTTTTATTTCATTTTAGAAGTTATCAAAATAACAAAAACAAAATAAATAGGTACCTGGTAAGGAAGTCGACTTGAACAATTACTCTGCCTTTTAAGTACGTCTTCCTTACGGAGCCTCGCGATCCTCTTAGGATGCTGATCGACCCCTAGGATCTGAAGTATCAAGGGTTGCAACCCATACAACAGGACCTCATCAAAACATCTAATCTAGGCGCTCTCAAGAAATGACTTTGACCACCCGCCAAATCAACTAGGATGCGAAAGGCTTCTTAGCCTTCCGGACAACCCAAAAAACAACAATAAAAACATTTCAAGAGAAAGATTAAAAGGGTATGGAATTAGGGAATTGTAGTGGTTGAGCCCTCACCCACTACTGCACTCGCTGCTACGAATGGTCCCAGTGTGTAGCAGTCCTCGTAAAGAGACTGGACATCCTTTAGATAAAAAGACCCAAACACTGACTTGCTTCTCCAATAGGTTGCGTCCATTATACTTCGCAGAGATCTATTTTGCTTAAAGGCCACGGAAGTTGCGACAGCTCTAACTTCGTGTGTCCTTACCTTCAGCAATGCTTGGTCTTCCTCACTCAGATGGGAATGAGCTTCTCGTATTAACAGTCTGATAAAATAGGATAAAGCATTCTTTGACATAGGCAAAGATGGTTTCTTAACTGAACACCATAAAGCTTCAGATAGGCCTCGTAAAGGTTTAGTTCGTTTTAAATAGAACTTAAGAGCTCTCACAGGGCATAAGACTCTTTCTAGTTCATTGCCTACCATATTCGATAAGCTGGGAATATCGAACGATTTCGGCCAAGGTCGAGAAGGTAGCTCATTTTTGGCTAGAAAACCAAGTTGTAGTGAACATGTAGCTTTTTCTGACGAAAATCCGATGTTCTTGCTGAAGGCATGAATCTCACTGACTCTTTTAGCTGTGGCTAAGCATACCAGGAAAAGTGTCTTTAAGGTGAGATCTTTCAGGGAGGCTGATTGTAGCGGCTCAAACCTGTCTGACATGAGGAATCTTAGTACCACGTCTAAATTCCAACCAGGTGTAACCAAACGACGCTCCTTCGTGGTCTCAAAAGACTTAAGGAGGTCCTGTAGATCTTTATTGTTGGAAAGATCTAAGCCTCTATGCCGGAAGACCGATGCCAACATGCTTCTGTAGCCCTTGATAGTGGGAGCTGAAAGTGATCGTTCTTTTCTCAGATATAAGAGAAAGTCAGCTATTTGAGCTACAGAGGTACTGGTCGAGGATACAGATACTGACTTGCACCAGTTTCGGAAGACTTCCCACTTAGATTGGTAGACTCTAAGGGTGGATGTTCTCCTTGCTCTAGCAATCGCACTGGCTGCCTCCTTCGAAAAGCCTCTAGCTCTCGAGAGTCTTTCGATAGTCTGAAGGCAGTCAGACGAAGAGCGTGGAGGCTTTGGTGTACCTTCTTTACGTGTGGCTGACGTAGAAGGTCCACCCTTAGAGGAAGACTTCTGGGAACGTCTACTAGCCATCGAAGTACCTCGGTGAACCATTCTCTCGCGGGCCAGAGGGGAGCAACTAGCGTCAACCTTGTCCCTTCGTGAGAGGCGAACTTCTGCAGTACCTTGTTGACCATCTTGAACGGTGGGAATGCGTATAGATCTAGATGTGACCAATCTAGGAGAAAGGCATCTATATGAATTGCTGCTGGGTCCGGGATTGGTGAGCAATATATTGGGAGCCTCTTGGTCATCGAGGTTGCAAAGAGATCTATGGTTGGTTGGCCCCAAGTGGCCCAAAGTCTCTTGCATACATCCTTGTGGAGGGTCCATTCTGTTGGAATTACTTGCCCCTTCCGACTGAGACAATCTGCCATGACATTCAAGTTGCCTTGGATGAACCTCGTTACTAGTGATATGTTTTGACCTTTTGACCAGATGAGCAGGTCCCTTGCGATCTCGTACAATGTCAGGGAGTGGGTCCCTCCTTGCTTGGAGATGTACGCCAAGGCAGTGGTGTTGTCCGAGTTCACTTCCACCACTTTGCCTTGAAGGAGAGACCTGAAGCTTTTCAAGGCCAGATGTACTGCCAGTAGCTCCTTGCAGTTGATATGCATTATCCTTTGACTCGAGTTCCATAGTCCCGAACATTCCCGACCGTCTAATGTCGCGCCCCAGCCTACGTCCGATGCGTCCGAGAAGAGAACGTGGTTGGGAGTCTGCACAGCCAGGGGAAGACCCTCTCTTAGGCTGATACTGTCCTTCCACCAAGTCAGGCAAGACTTCATCTTCTCGGAAATGGGGATCGAGACTGCTTCTAGCGTCTTGTCCTTTTTCCAGTGAAGTGCTAGGTGGTATTGAAGAGGACGGAGGTGTAGTCTTCCTAATGACACAAACTGTTCCAGGGATGATAGCGTCCCTATCAGACTCATCCACTTCCTGACTGAACATCGTTCCTTCTTCAGCATGTTCTGGATGCATAACTGGGCTTGGCTTGTTCTGGGGGCCGACGGAAAAGCCCGAAAAGCTAGACTGTGAATCTCCATCCCTAAATACACAATAGTTTGGGATGGGACCAGTTGTGACTTTTCCATATTGACAAGGAGACCCAATTCCTTGGTCAGATCTAGAGTCCACTTTAGATCCTTCAGACAGCGACGACTGGAAGAAGCTCTGAGAAGCCAGTCGTCCAAATAGAGGGAGGCTCGGATGTCCGCTAAATGAAGGAATTTGGCTACATTCCTCATCAGCCTCGTAAACACAAGAGGAGCTGTGCTTAGGCCAAAGCACAGGGCTTGAAACTGGTAGACAACCTTTTCGAAAACGAATCTCAGAAAAGGTTGGGAGTCCGGGTGGATGGGGACGTGGAAGTAGGCGTCCCTTAGGTCTAAAGAGACCATCCAGTCTTCCCTTCTGACCGCTGCTAAGACTGACTTTGTGGTCTCCATGGAGAACGTCTGCTTTGTGACAAAGACATTCAGAGCACTGACGTCTAGCACCGGCCTCCACCCTCCTGTCTTCTTTGACACCAAGAAGAGTCGGTTGTAGAATCCCGGAGATTGAAGGTCCGAGACTCTGACCACCGCTCCCTTCTCTAGTAAAAGAGACACCTCCCGTTTCAAGGCTTGTCTCTTGTCTTCCTCTCTGTACCTGGGAGAGAGATCGATGAGAGACGTTGCTAGAGGGGGTTTCCGTACGAACGGGATCTTGTACCCCTCTCTGAGCAACTTCACAGATTGTGCATCTGCGCCTCTCTTTTCCCAGGTCTGCCAGAAGTTCTTGAGTCTGGCTTCCACTGCTGTCTGAAGAAGCTGGCAGTCAGACTCTGCCCTTAAAGGACTTGGTTCCTTTCTTCTTTCCTCGTTTCCCTTCGGCACGAGCACCTCCTCTGCTGGAGGCTCTGCCACGAAAGGGCGGAATAAAACGGGACGCTGGAGTGTCCATCCTTGGTCTAGCTGACAAGGTAGGCAAAGGGGTAGCTTTGCGAGCGGAGGACGCAACAAGATCGTGAGTGTCCTTCTGTATCAATGAAGCGGCTATTTCCTTAATCAGGTCTTCTGGAAAAAGGCACTTGGAAAGAGGAGCAAAAAGAAGCTCGGATCTCTGGCACGGTGTAACTCCAGCTGAAAGGAATGAGCATAGGTTTTCACGCTTTTTAAGGACTCCGGACACAAATGATGCAGCAAGCTCATTAGACCCATTACGTACGGCCTTGTCCATGCAGGACATAATGAGCAAGGAAGTCTCTTTCTCTGTCGGAGAGATCTTTCTGCTTAGGGCTCCTAGACACCAGTCTAAGAAGTTAAAAACTTTGAAGGCCCTAAAGATACCTTTCAAAAGGTGGTCCAGGTCCGAAGATGACCAACATATCTTTGAGCGTCTCATGGCAAGGCGGCGGGGAGAGTCTACGAGGCTTGAGAAGTCGCCCTGGGCAGAGGCAGGAACTCCCAAGCCGAGAACTTCTCCCGTGACATACCAGACGCTCGATCTAGAAGAGAGTCTAGCAGGGGGAAACGTAAAGGCTGTCTTCCCTAAACTCTTCTTGGACTGCAACCATTCTCCTATCACCCGCAAAGCTCTCTTGGACGAGCGTGCGAGGACGAGTCTAGTAAAGGCAGGAGTGGTAGACGGCATGCCTAACACAAACTCTGACGGAGGAGAACGAGGAGCCACAGAAACAAACTGGTCCGGAAACATCTCTTTGAAAAAGGCCAAAACTTTCCTAAAGTCCAAAGAGGGTTGAGAAGACTTAGGCTCGTCCAATTCTGATTGTGGTTCATCTATGTGTGCAGCAACATCATCATCAGAAAGTCCCTCATCCGATAACTGATGAGGAAACGGCAACGGAGTGGGTAACGGCTGGTTCGCTGAGTCCGGTCGCACGGGTGCATGCGTGACTGAGCCGGACGCAACGTCATGGAACTGTTGCCCAGTCTGTGAGCTGGCAACAACCATGGCAGCGCGGGGACGCACAGCGTCTACTCCAGACTGTCTGGACTGATGTGGGTGCGCAGTGGAAACCACACTGGGTTGCGGAGGTTGACGCACCGCGTCAAAACAAAGCAACTCTGACGGTTGTTGAACCTCCCGAACGTCAACGGAGACCTCCGTGCGTCGCTTAACGTCAACATGCAGCTGGCAGATCACACTGGAACGCATGGGTGGCGGAACTCTCTCAACTGGTGTGCGTGAGAAGGTTACCTCAGCGTCCACAGGACGCACAACCGATCGTGTGGAAGGTTGTAGGCAAGGTACTGCACTAGCTGGTGCGGCAGCAACCTTCTCCGCACGAAAGTCCTGCATTAGAGACGTCAGTTTAGACTGCATGTCTTGCAGTAGAGACCACTTAGGGTCTACAGGAGCAGGTGCGGCGACAGACGGTGTTACTGTCTGAAGCGGTACCGCTTTGCCTCTCTTAGGAGGTGAGCAGTCATCTGATGACGGCAGCGAGTCCGAACTGACCCAGTGGCTACAACCGGGCCGTTGGACTTGCGCTGAAGGGACCGACTTGCGTTTTAACGGTCGTGAGACCTTGGTCCAGGGTTTCTTGCGAGAAACACCTTCCGAAGACGAGGTATAAATGGGCTCTCTCGTCTTAGTTAGGTAGGAGCGATCTTGGGTAGATACGCCCGATACCACGGAGGGAACGTCTGTTCGCTGATTAAAGCCTCTCGAACCCATTTGTCGTACGACATTGCTTCTCCCCTGGACTTGGGAGCTTGCAAGAGGTCCCGGACTAGGAGGACGACAGGCACGAACAGACGAACCCTCAAGCGCAACACTATCCACAACACTATCACTCGGCACTTTAGCACTTCCCACTGCACTTTTGCACTTAAGCTCCTTCACATCCGCCATGAGCTGATTACGGTCACTAGCAAGGGACTCAACTCTCTCACCCAGAGCCTGGATGGCACGCAACATATCAGCCATCGAAGGTTCCTGAGTGCCAGGAGGGGGGTTAGGAGCAACCACTACAGGGGAAGGAATAGGTTGTGGGGCATGAGGAGAGGATATATCAACAGAACGAGAAGAACTTCTCCTAACTCTATCTCTCTCTAGCCTACGTGTATACTTTTGGAATTCGATAAAATCGAATTCCGAAAGCCCAACGCACTCCTCACACCGATCTTCCAATTGACAGGTTTTATCCCGACAATTGGAACAAACAGTGTGAGGGTCGATAGAAGCCTTCGGAAGACGCCTTGAACAGTCCCTAGCATTGCACTTCCTAAATTTTGGGACTTGTGAAGGGTCAGCCATTTTGAATTGGTCAAAGGGAAATTCAAAAAACTATCAAAAAGTCATCAACAAAGAATCCGTTATCAAAAAGAGTTCAAGGATTTGTGTGAAGAGAAACCCTGCACAGCGAAAGCTCAAAACTAGAATATAGTACTTCACCAATTAGTTGTGAAAAAACTCCAGTTTAGCAACAGCGAGTAAGTACGTCTTGTCGATAGCTCGACAGAGAGAAAATTGAGTCTTTGTTTACATTGAGTACTGGGTATCTGGACGACAGATGGCGCTGTTGGGCACACCCGCAACCTGTGTAGCGATCGCTGGCGAGTTTTTACCGTAGAGTTGTCTGTCGGGCAACAGAGTTGCAGCTATATAATCACCGGCTAAGTTAAATATTGAAAAATACAGCAATAATAATAAAATAGAGTTTCATATCATAAAAACCATTTTCTTCAAATTTGTTTAGTCAATGTTAGTTCGGACGAAACACATGACAAGAATTATAAGCTAATAAATACCCAACAAAATTGGGATGAATATGAATACGGCCTAAGCAAGCATTTCAGATGCCAATCTGAAGTGGGTCTGACTGAGAAGCTTGAATAACTGTGGGAGTTCCCCAATGGAAAGATATAAAAGGGATTTTGACGTAGGAAAAATCTATTTTTGGGTGAGATAGCCATGTCGTCCTGATGGAAGTTCCCTCCAGCAATTTTCAACTGTATAATATTTCTGCCATTGATATTAAAAGAGAATTTCCGTCAGGTATCACAAGGTTCTAACCCCCGGAACGACTATCCGAAGATATCGTGTATAACCAGGGACGTATCCTAGGATAGCCACAGGTATCTGCACCCAAATAAACCTTTCCCAGTCTAATCCTCTAAAGGGAAGGATAAGTGAGGAGCCGTTACATATCCTATCACTTTTCGGTGCTCCCATACGACCCTGCCGCTTCATTCCTTCTCCGCAGCTTGTTTGCTTCTGTGTGATGTTTTTGTGTGCAGTCTTTTCACCTTTTTTCGAAGATTTTCTTTGTATGTCGGCTTCCTCCTCACAAACATTTTTAGGGTGAAATGAAGTAACTATGGCAAACTTTTAATAGAAGGGAAACTCCCTTCATCCTGCTA
This sequence comes from Palaemon carinicauda, assembly GCF_036898095.1. NCBI lineage: Eukaryota > Metazoa > Arthropoda > Malacostraca > Decapoda > Palaemonidae > Palaemon > Palaemon carinicauda. Next base: position 62,020 of record NW_027171752.1, on the reverse strand, counting down.
GATTAAGAAGAGTAAGCATAATACTAGAGGTTCCTGTATTATGACACCTATGACTAAACCGAACAAGAACTTCGCAATGCTCAATGTATGGACTTTGGTGAAGCAATTACTTGGAGGAAAGACCTCCTTGTCTATCACTACTGAAGATATGGGAAACTATTTTGCATTTACCTTACACAAATCTTCAGCAACACCTTACAAAATGATATAACGCTCTATTCCCCCCCTCCCCCCACGAACAAAACCGCATATGAATTGTCTAACATGAAGCTAGCATTAGTTCATATCCTGAAGAACTTTAATCCACTTTTTACACCAATGAATTCATGGTTATTTATGTGGAATTTCTAGTTGTTCCAACCCAGTTCCCAATATCATCTTGCACTCATGGCAGCTTCCTGGTAGCCTGGCAAATATATGTTCACCTTACTTCTAATGACAAAATTTCCAAAGGTATTACTTTTGAGAAACATATAAGGTCTGTGTCTTCTTCAATTGCACAAAAAATAGGCTTATTGAGAAAGTCTTTAAAGATTTTCGGTGATCAATCTATTCTGAAGAAGTGTTTTAATTCTTTCACTCTACCTTGTTTTGAGTATTGTTCTCCTGTCTGGTCTTCAGCTGCTGATTCTCATCTTAATTTGTTGGACAGAAACTTACGGTCTATTAAATTTCTTATTCCTGATCTAGATATTAATCTCTGGCACCGTCGTTCAATTAGTTCATTATGCATATTGCATAAGATTTTTCATAACTCTGACCATCCTTTACATTCAGATCTCCCTGGACAATTCTATCCTGTTCGTAATACTAGGCAGGCAGTTAATTCTAATAGCCAGGCCTTCTCCATCATGAGGCTCAATAATACGCAGTACTCTAGAAGTTTTATTCCAGCTGTTACCAAGTTGTGGAATGATCTTCCTAATCGGGTAGTTGAATCAGTAGAACTTCAAAAGTTCAAAGTTGGAGCAAATGCTTTTTTGTTGACCAGGCGGACATGAGTCTTTTTATAGTTTATTTATGACATATTTGTTTTTGATGTTGTTAATAGTTTATATATGACATGTTTGTTTTGACGTTGTTACTTTTTTTAGAATGATTTATTGTTAATTTGTTCTCTTCATATATTTATTTCCTTATTTCCTTTCCTCACTGGACTATTTTTCCCTGTTGGAGCCCCTGTGCTTGTAGCATCTTGCTTTTCCAACTAGGGTTGTAGCTTGGATAGTAATAATAATAATAATGAAAGGTTTACTAGAACTTTTCACCATTACTTCTCTTCTGTAAACTTTATTAAGAATAAAACATATTTACACTACTTACCAGGAGATATTGAAATTCTGATGAACTGCAAGACCATATAGTCAATTTGGCTCTCTTCAAATCTAACCAAAGTTCTGTGGATAAAAAGGAATACATAAATCTATGCTCATGTATAAAATCCAAAATCAAATAAGGTAAAAAAATAATAATACAAAACGAGTCCAGTAAATAGATACTACATAAGTTAGAAAATATTACAAAACACTTTACACGTTTATAATGATTATGAAAGCAATTAGGAAAACTCGCACATTTTCAAGTAATTTGCTTTTTTCTTTACAAACCTGAGTATTATAATAGGAGTGTGGTTTCAATGGAGCTGGATACGGCCGTTAAAAATTTGACGAGATAGCGGTTGTGAGTTAGCGGGATCGCGGGTAAGCCCCGCCAACCTGTCAGCACACTGAGCTCTTACTTTAACCTTAAAGCTATGGGGTTGCAGGTAAGCCCCGCCCACTAGACAGACCGATGAGGTCCCACTTGGACTTTGAACCTAGGACTTTCGGAGTGGTTGAGACAGGAGGGTTGATGTGGGAAATGTAACTTAAAGAACTAAGCTCTGTATAGTGAGGATAAATGCAAATGACTTCAAAAGAAGCATTGCTGTTCATCAACAATACCGAGCACTTTGCCAAACTCCTTTGGAAAACTTTCAAAGTAGCAACAGGTAGGTTAAAAAGCAGGTGAGTTTCTTCTGTGTATCATATCCCAGAGACAGATTGGATACTCAGGTGGGCGTCCCATGCCTCCCTGATTCGTCTATGAAAAACAGATTTCCCCAAGGTGAGGAGTTCCCAAGTTGAGGATCATTATGCAGCTACCAGGGTAGATCATCCAGTGTAGGGAATTCCTGTAGATCACGAGTGAATATTATTTATTTTCATGGTAGAATCACTGTACAGTTTTCAATTCCCCATAGTTTCAGGTTCCGAGTTAGTAAGCAGGCTAACAATTATCCAGATACTGTACTGTACTGGAAAAACGGTTATGGCATTCAAGCACTTACCTACGCTAGTCCATTTGGGTTTCCAACGGACACACAAGATGCTGAACTTAAGACGACTTTATTCAGACAAGTACAGGGCACTTACAAATACTGATGGGGGCATTAGCATGTTGCAAATACACTCTAATTAGTTAAAAACAGTCGACAGCTCCAAATAAGGTTGAACAATTTACAGGAGTCACACTCTTGTGGTTGCTTCCGTGAGCTCATGACTCCAACTGACTTCCTAACTTGCAGCTCGAACCTCAACATATTTGTGTTTAAATTTTACAAGTGTTTGATTTTTTAAAAAATCACATTCAGAATCACTCCTATGAAATTAAATCGTAAAAAATAAAATCACTTCCATGAAATTAAATCATAAAAAAATAAACAATTACAAATAAAAAAAAATTTCTTTTCCTCTTTAAAATTTTCATAATTTTATTTGTAATTATAACTGAAACTACAAATTCTCTACATCCAGTATTCCTGTTCCAATAGAGCCAGAATAAAAGGGAATGCTAGTTGCTGGCTAGTAATATCCTGCAATCCCATTCTGTAGTGGTATGCTCAGTCTGTAAGTTGTGAGAACAGATGTTTTTTCCCATTATGGGACAACTCTCAACCTTCACTACTGGCACTAAACCCAGCACAAGAAATTGGTGTGAAAACACCTCCACCGAGTATCCAGACACTCCTTAATGTTGTGTAAACATGTTATTTTCATTAGTAAAATAAATTTTTGAATATACTTACCCGATAATCATGTAGCTGTCAACTCCGTTGCCCGACAGAATTCTATGGAGGGATACGCCAGCTATCACAATACTAGAAGGGGGTGTACTTACCAGCGCCACCTGTGGCCAGGTACTCAAGTACTTCTTGTTGACACCTCCTCAATTATTCCTCGGTCCCACTGGTTCTCTATGGGGAGGAAGGGAGGGTCAATTAAATCATGATTATCGGGTAAGTATATTCAAAAATTTATTTTACTAATGAAAATAACATTTTTCAATATTAAACTTACCCGATAATCATGTAGCTGATTCACACCCAGGGGGGTGGGTGAAAACCAGTGTACAAGATTAAAGGATAGCTAAGTATCCCATATTTCATATAACAGTTATCTCAAATAACAATGAAATAATAAGTACCTGGTAAGGAAGTCGAATTGAACCGTTACTCTGTCTCTTTTTTAAGTTCGTCTTCCTTACTGAGCGCAGCGTTCCTCTTGGAGGCTGAATCAACCCAAAGGTGCTAAAGTATACAGGGCTGCAACCCATACTAAAGGACCTCATCACAACCTTTAACCTCGGCGCTTCTCAAGAAAGAATTGACCACCCGCCAAATCAACAAGGATGTGGAAGGCTTCTTAGCCGACCGAACAACCCATAAAAAGTATTCAAGAGAAAGGTTAAAAAGTTATGGAATTATGGGAATGTAGTGGCTGAGCCCTCGCCTACTACTGCATTCGTTGCTACGAATGGACCCAGGGTGTAGCAGTACTCGTAAAGAGACTGGACATCTTTGAGATAGAATGATGCGAACACTGACTTGCTTCTCCAATAGGTTGCATCCATAACACTCTGCAGAGAACGGTTTTGTTTGAAGGCCACTGAAGTAGCCACAGCTCTCACTTCATGTGTCCTTACCTTCAGCAAAGCAAGGTCTTCTTCCTTCAGATGAGAATTTGCTTCTCTAATCAGAAGCCTGATGTAGAAAGAAAACTGAGTTCTTAGACATTGGTAGAGAAGGCTTCTTGATAGCACACCATAAGGCTTCTGATTGTCCTCGTAATGGTTTTGACCTTCTTAGATAGTACTTAAGAGCACTAACAGGGCAAAGTACTCTCTCTAGTTCGTTCCCCACCATGTTGGACAGGCTTGGGATCTCGAACGACTTAGGGTAAGGACGGGAAGGAAGCTCGTTTTAGTCAAAAAAAAAACCGAGCCGCAAGGAACATGTAGCCGTTTCAGATGTGAAACCTATGTTCCTGCTGAAGGCGTGGATCTCACTTACTCTTTTACCTGTTGCTAAGCACACGAGGAAAAGAGTTTCTAATGTGAGGTCCTTAAAAGAGGCTGATTGGAACGGTTCAAATCCTGATGACATTAGGAACCTTAGGACCACGTCTAGATTCCAGCCTGGAGTGGATAACCGACGTTCCTTTGAGGTCTCAAAAGACCTAAGGAGGTCCTGTAGATCTTTGTTGGAGGAAAGATCCAAGCCTCTGTGGCGGAAAACCGCTGCCAACATACTTCTGTAACCCTTGATCGTAGGAGCTGATAGGGATTTTACGTTCCTTAGATGTAACAGGAAGTCAGCAATCTGGGTTACAGTGGTACTGGTTGAGGAAAAACTGCATTGGCCTTGCACCAGCTTCGGAAGACTTCCCATTAAGACTGATAGACTCTGAGAGTGGATGTCGTCCTTGCTCTGGCAATCGTTCTGGCTGCCTCCTTCGAAAAGCCTCTAGTTCTTGAGAGACTTTCGATAGTCTGAAGGCAGTCAGACGAAGAGCGTGGAGGTTTGGGTGTACCTTCTTTACGTGAGGTTGACGCAGAAGGTCCACTCTAGGAGGAAGAGTCCTGGGAACGTCGACCAGCCATTGCAGTACCTCGGTGAACCCTTCTCTCGCGGGTCAGAGGGGAGCAACCAACGTCAACCGTGTCCCTTTGTGAGAGGCGAACTTCTGAAGTACCCTGTTGACAATCTTGAACGGCGGGAATGCATACAGGTTGAGATGGGACCAATCCAGCAGAAAGGCATCCACGCGAACTGCTGCTGGGTCTGGAATCGGAGAACAATACAAGAGGAGCTTCTTGGTCATCGAGGTAGCGAATAGAACTATGGTTGGCTGACCCCACAGGGCCCAAAGTCTGCTGCAAACATTCTTGTGAAGGGTCCACTCTGTGGGGAAGGCCTGACCCTTACGGCTGAGGCGATCTGCCATGACATTCATATCGCCCTGAATGAGCCTCGTTACCAGCGTGAGCTTTCGATCTTTGACCAAATGAGGAGGTCCCTTGCGAACTTGAACAACTTCCTCGAATGAGTCCCTCTCTGCTTGGAGATGTAAGCCAAGGCTGTGGTGTAGTCGGAGTTCACCTCCACCACCTTGTTAAGCTGGAGGGACTTGAAGTTTATCAAGGCCAGATGAACTGCCAACAACTCCTTGCAATAGATGTGAAGTGTCCTTTGCTCCTGATTCCATGTTCCCGAGCATTCCTGTCCGTCCAGTGTCGCACCCCAGCCCGTGTCCGATGCGTCCGAGAAGAGACGGTGGTCGGGGGTCTGAACAGCCAAAGGTAGACCTTCCTTGAGAAGAATGCTGTTCTTCCACCACGTTAGAGTAGACCTCATCTCTTCGGAAACAGGAACTGAGCCCGTCTCTAGCGTCATGTCCTTTATCCAGTGAGCAGCTAGATGATACTGAAGGGGGCGGAGGTGGAGTCTCCCTAACTCGATGAACAGGGCCAGCGATGAAAGTGTCCCTGTTAGACTCATCCCCTGCCTGACTAAGCATCGGTTCCTTCTCAGCATGCTCTGGATGCATTCTAGGGCTTGGAAGATCCTTGGGGCCGACGGACAAGTCCGAAAAGCTCGACTCTGAAGATCCATACCCAAGGAAACAATGGTCTGGGATGGAACGAGCTGAGACTCCTCAAAATTGACCAGGAGGCCCAGTTCCTTGGTCAGATCCATAGTCCATTGAAAATCTCCAGACAGCGACGACTTGTGGGAGCTCTTAAAAGCCAGTCGTCTGACGGAGCCGGACACAAGATCATGATACTGCTGCACAGTCTGTAAACTGTCAATCATGGGCAAGCGAGGAAGTACAGTGACAACCCGAATCTGTCTAGACTATCTGGGTCGTACAGACAACTCCTTAACGGGTTGCTGAGGTTGCCGCACTGCGTCACAACAAGTCCCTTCTGTTGGTTGTTGAACGTCTTCCCCGTGACACATTGACTCCGTAAACAAAAAATCCTCTAACAAGGACTAAGCTTGGACTGCATGTCATGCAACACAGCTCAAGGTCTATGGGAGCAGGTGTGGTAACAGACGGGATTAGCGGCTGAAGTGGAACCATTACCTTCCCTGTAAGCATGTTATGCTTAAATAAAAGTCCATAAGAGGTTATGCAGCTAAAGGCTCCCTCCAAATGACAGAGTCCTCAAGGGAATATCAGCAGGAGGGAGAAAAGAACTTTCTCATCTACAGGGACCTTATCCTAGAAAAGCTAAGTTCTCTGAGTGAGGGTTCACTGGTGCAAAAGCAGCAGACTAGAAGGCAACGTTATGAAACTGCTTGACAGTCTAGTGAGTTGGCAACAACCCAAGATATGTTGAGAAGCATGCGGTAAGGTATGCAGAGCATGATGAATGCAGAGTATGCTGTATGCAGAGCATGCTGTATGTAGAGCATGTTGTGAATGCAGAGCATGCTGTATGCAGAGCATGTTGTATGCAGAGCATGCTGAATGCAGAGCATGCTGAATGCTGAGCATGTAGTAAGCAGAGCCTGCTGTAAGCAGAGCCTGCTGTAAGGAAAGCAGAGCGTGTGCATGGCGTTTAACATTCTTAGAAATTCCATGACCAGTGCTAGAGTGCTTTATGCATGCTTGCATGGGGTTTAAAAATCAACATAATGTTTACCTTACATTCATAACTCATGATTCATATTTTTGCCATGGTTTGAAAATGGAGGTAAGGTATGCTGAACAGCAGAGTCAGAACGAGCTGGAACAACAACAGTGGAAGGTGCAGAAAGTTCCTGTTCCTGTGGTATGAGTGGAGCGTGAAGAGACCGAAGTTGCGCAGAACAAGGTAAAGTTCCCGCAAGCAGAGGTGTCTGAGGCGCAGGAACAGGGTGCACGGGTTGAGCTCGGTGCAGCAGCTGAGGAGACTGACTCACAGGTGGAAGAGGTTGTACCTCCACCGAGAGTTGCACCACCGGTGGAGCAGCCAGGGGAGGAGGAGGAAGAGTGGAGTAATCCTCCTGATCCCAAACCGAAGGTTGCCTTAAAGAAGGCTGAGGCTGAACAACACTGGGAACAGCGAACACAGAAAGAGGTTCAACATCGTACGCCTGGCAGAAGGTGCTGCGACTGGGTGCAGCGAGTGCAGGCGGGTAGAGCACAGGCTGAACGGGTGCAGGTGGAGGTGCAACACTCTCAGCCCGACACTCACGCAACAGGTCCGAAAGCTGTGCTTGCATGGACTGTAGTAGAGTCCACAACATCGTACGCCTGGCAGATGGTGCTGCGACTGGGTGCAGCGAGTGCAGGCGGGTTGAGCACAGGCTGAAAGGGTGCAGGTGGAGGTGCAACACTCTCAGCCCGATACTCACGCAACAGGTCCGAAAGCTGTGCTTGCATGGACTGTAGTAGAGTCCACAACATCGTACGCCTGGCAGATGGAGCTGCGACTGGGTGCAGCGAGTGCAGGCGGGTGCAGCACAGGCTGAACGGGTGCAGCCGGTTGGTGCACCACCGGTGCAGGCGGGTGCAGCACAGGCTGAACGGGTGCAGGCGGTTGGTGCACCACCGGTGCAGGAGGAGGAGGAGGTGCAACACTCTCAGTACGACACTCACGCATCAGGTCCGAAAGCTGCGCTGCATGGACTGTAGAAGAGTCCACAACATCGTACGCCTGGCAGGTGGTACTGCGATCAGGCGGAGCAAGCATAGGCGGGGGGGAGTGTAGGCGCACTCTCAGCCCGACAAACTGATGACTGAGGAGAGTCAGAGCTAACCCAATGACTGCATCCGGGTTGTTGAACTTTACTTCGTACGTCTGGCATAGGTCTGGACTTTACGTTTAAGAGGTCTAGAGACCTGAGACCAGCGTTACTCTGCCTTTATTTTCTCCTCTAAATCTCTTCTGCAGACGAGCAAAATAAGGGCTCAATCGTCTGCGGGTGGGAGTGACGGTCTCGGTAAGACACGCCCACAACCACCGAGGATACTTCTGTGCGCCGATCAAGGCCTGCCGAACCCTTTTGCCCTTCGACATTGCTTCTCCCCTGGGCTTGGGAGCTTGCAAGAGGTCCCGGACTGGGAGGACGACTGGCGCGCACAAAAGTACCCTCACGCATAACACTGACATCAATCACTTATCACTTTGATTTCTGTTTGCACTTATTTCACTGAACTCGAAACTTTAAGTGGTTTGTACCTGAAACACGCAATTCTATCCTTCTCAAAAGTTAGTAATTGCGAAAACAGAATTACAATGTAACAGAAAAATCTAATGAAAGAAAATTCAGTGGCTGGAAAGAGACTAAACACTAGATCACTCTAGAAACGTTTAGTTTCTTCCCCTAAAGAGACTAGGGATAAGAGCAAAACGATAACGACGTAACTCGTACGCCTGGCAGGCTTGAGGGAAACGTTTATCCTCTTTCTCCCTCCGTCTCTATCTCTCTCTCTCTCTCTCTCTTGACTTAGAACCTGAGAGAAGAGCCCAATCATATATATCGTTAAAACATATTATTGTTAAAGGAAAAAACTGAAATATTTCCCAAAAAGAAAAGTTCCTTATTAGGATCAAAACCATTAAGTTAAGAAAGAATGAACAAAACGCTAGACACGGTTACTCTTACTGCAATGTGAAACCGTGAACATTCTTTCTCTATCGTAACGATAGAGTGCAAGTTGAAACGTTCTGAACGTCAACAACTGCCGAGACAAACAAAACGTTAGTTCAACTTTGAAAAAGTACGAGACTATCAAAGAAATTCTTTCAAATACCTTAAAATAGCATAATATGTTAACAGGTAAAACCGAAATGACGGGCTCACGATAATTAACTTCGGTACCAAGAAAAGACTGCCTACTATTAGGAAGGTCGAATATAAACAAATATAAAAAATAATTTTAATAAGTTTATAATAAAAGGAAGTTAATCGAAGAGGCCTATAAGAGGCGGAGAGATATAAAATAAATCTATAACTTTTGTTAAGCAAAATTAAGAAAGAGAGTCTATACTCTCTTAGACACCAACACTTCCGTCTAAGGGAAGGGTCGGCCATTGAAAGGTGAACGAGAGTTCATACTCTCTTCGTCACCAAAATTAATCAAATTAATTCCAAAAGCTAACTAAGCTAAAATAGAAGTTTCCAGTAAAGCGACAGCCGAAATCAAAGAGAAATACTTCACCAAAGTCGTGAAAATACTCCAAGAACATAAGCGTATCCCAGAACGTCTTGTCAGAAGCACGACAGAGGAATAATTGAGGAGGTGTCAACAAGAAGTACTTGAGTACCTGGCCACAGGTGGCGCTGGTAAGTACACCCCCTTCTAGTATTGTGATAGCTGGCGTATCCCTCCATAGAATTCTGTCGGGCAACGGAGTTGACAGCTACATGATTATCGGGTAAGTTTAATATTGAAAACAATGATTTTTCCCGCCATTAGACAACACGTAGAACTCACTCAAGATGGGAGGTTTCTGAAACTACTGCAACCAGCAGTGTCTCTCCAACGGGAGAGAAACGGTAGGGCGTTAACTCCTGTTGATCGGACTTCCTGGACTACTTCTACTCGTTTTCCTTCAGAAGTTGCGGAGAATACTCAGCAAAGACGACACGGGAGAAGGGAGAACTCTAAGACCTTCTCTGAATCGTGCAGGCTGATAATAATACACTCACAGGGGAGAGGCCACAACAGCACAATGACACCGAAAAGTACGTTTTTACTCTTCAGTGGCTTAAGTCAAAGCAAATGTTATGCTACCTTGGGGATGGCCTACTCGCCACCCGACAACTACTATAGTATTACCTCGTTAAAAGTTTAACCGGCCATTTCCAGCCATGCCGAAGTCGAACGTTTTTATTGTGTGTAGGAATAAAAAAGGGTTTATGAAGCACAAAATATTCAAAGCTTTTTGGCTCAGAAGTTCCACGAGGCCTCCAAAGCATCCCACCTCGGGGCATCATCAGTATCATCTTCGTTCTCCTCCTACAGCTGCTCTTCCATAGACTCTTCAGCAACGCCTCCTGACGACGAGGACGAGATCAACGCTCTGGCAAGGAGGAAACCACCACAACCTACACGTCCAAGCCCTAGGCCTAATCCAGCGTGGTGTTTCTACCATCAGCAGTTCGGCAGCGACGGCAAGAAATGTGGGGCACCATGCAATTTCCCTAGAAGATGACGCCAGAAGAAACCACCTAACACCATTGCAGCTGCAGGAAACCAAAGCAAGAATGGTTTCTATATCCTCGACACCGTCTCCAACCATAGACTCATGGTCGACACCGGCGCTATGCAGTAAACGTTCCCGCCATCACACGCCGACCTAGACCGTGGTCCCAGCAAAGACGCCCCCTCGATCGTCGCCGCCAACGGGTCTCCCATGCGGTGTTATGGGACTAGGGTCCTCAGGATATCTATCATGGGCCGTTCGTATTCCTGGCCCTTCGCCATCGCTGACGTCAGTCAGATTTCCTTGCTCCCCACGGACTACTCGTCGACGTTGCTGGGAAACGCCTCATCGACACAGGAACCTACCGGTCCCGCGCCCTAAGAGCCGGCCCTGCCACAATGTCCGTATCCGCTGTAATGACGCAGCCCTATGCAGACCTTCTGCAAGAATTTCCTGACATTTTCAAGCCCGAGCTCTGCCAATCGCCGGGATCCCCCTCCAAGCACGGGATCTACCACCACATCACGACGACGTGACCTCCTACACACGCCAAATTCCACCGCCTCCCGCCCCAGAAGGTGAGGGACGCCAAACGCGCCTTTGAGGACATGGAACGCATGGGTATCTGTAAGAAAGCATCGAGCCCCTGGGCATCTCCCCTACATATGGTAAAGAAGCCTGACGGGACCTGGAGACCTTGCGGCGACTACAGGCGCCTCAACCTCATCACAACACCCGACCACTACCCTCTGCCCAACATGCAAGACCTGACGAATGCGTTGCATGGCGCGAAATACTTCACCAAGATGGACCTTCTCAAGTCTTACTTCCAGGTCCCCATATTTCCAGAGTACATTCCGAAAACTGCCATTGTGACACCGTTCGGATCCTACACCTTCGCATACTCAACCTTCGGTCTACGCAATGCGGGGGCGACCTTCCAACGCCTAATGGATAGCATCCTGGGTGACCTACCATTCTGCGTCTGCTATGTCGACGACATCCTGATATTCTCAAAGACCAAGCAGGAACACCAGAGGCTCGTCCGCGCCGTCTTCAAACGCCTGCAGGAGAATGGCCTGGTTGTACGTTTCGACAAATGCACGTTCGGCGCCGAAGGAGTGGACTTTCTCGGTCATCGCGCGTCCTCGAGTGGGGTAAAACCCATGACAACCAAGGTGGACGTCATCAGAAAGTTCCCGATACCTACGACCACCCGCCAACTTCAGGAGTTCCTGGGGATGGTCAATTACTACAGGCGCTTCATCCCCAACATCGCACAGACCCTGACACCCCTCGACGAAGTCCTGAAGGGAAAGGCGAAGAAACTTGAGTGGGGTTCCCCACAACAACACGCATTCACCCGGACAAAGGACGCCCTCGCAAACGCCACCACCCTGGCTTGCTTCGACGAAAACGCCCCTCTGCGACTGACGACCGACGCCAGCAACGTCGCCTGTGGGGCTGTGCTGGAACAACTCGTCGATGGTTCTCCTCGACCATTGGCATTCTTCAGCAGAAAACTGAAACCCGCCGAAACAAGATACAGCACCTTCGACAGGGAGCTCCTCGCCGTCTACCTCGCCATCCGCCACTTCAGGCACATCCTGGAGGGCACACCCTTCACCATCGCGACGGACCATCAACCCCTCGTACACACCTTCACAAAATCGACATACGCATGGTCCTCCCGACAACAACGTCATCTCGCAGCAATCGCCGAATTCGAATGCACCATAAGCTACGTTCCCAGAAAGAAAAACCCAGACGCAGACGCCCTTTCAAGGATTGAAATCGACACAATCCACCTGAGAATTGACTACGCCAACCTCGCATCCGAGCAGCACACCAACCTAGAGGCACAGAATCACCTGACGGGGCCATCTGTGCTCAAGATAACAGCAATTCCCCTCGGGCCGGCAGGAGTAACTATCCTCTGCGACACCACCACCGGCCGCCCACGTCCCTGGATTCTGGCTTCCTGCAGAAGAAAAATATTCGACTTCATCCATGGACTTTCACACCCCTCGGGACGCACCACTGCTCGCCTCCTATCTGAAAAGTTCATCTGGCCAGGGATCAAAAAGGACGCCCGGGAATGGGCGAAGACATGCATCAATTGCCAGACGAGCAAGATCGGCCATCACACCAAATCGGGGATAGGTGATTTTCCCCAACCGAAAAGACGTTTCAGTCACATCCACATCGACGTCGTGGGACCTTTGCCGCCTTCGGGATCTGCTCGCTACCTGCTGACAATCATCGATCGCTCCACTAGGTGGTTGGAAGCATTACCGATGACCGAAGCTACAACCCAAGCATGCGGCGAAGCCCTTTTGTCGAGCTGGGTGAGCAGATTTGGCGTTCCTGACGACATCACGACGGACAGAGGCCCCGCTTTCCTGTCAGGGATATGGCTCGCTCTGGCAAACCTGATGGGAACGACACTCCACAGCACCACAGCATACAACCCCGCAGCATACGGCATAGTCGAACAAACTCATCACGCCCTCAAGGCGTCCCTGATGGCGAGCTGCACCGACGGAGAATGGGAATCATGACTTCCTTGGGTACTTCTCGGCCTTCGCACCGCCCCTTGCGCAGATGGCGAGCCATCGCCCGCTGATAAGGTTTACGGAGAGGCACTTGCAGTTCCCGGCGAATTCTTTCCCACATCAACCGACGACACGCCGCTGGATCATCTTAGGGACATCGCCAGGAAGTTCAGGCCATGTCTTAAAACTTACCAGGACAGAACTAAGCATTTCAAGCCGAGGAACCTGGACGACTGTGGCTATGTATTCGTCCGTGTCGACGCCCATCGACAGCCGCTAACGAGACCCTATCGAGGCCCCTACCGAGTAATCAAGAAAATGACGAAAGCCTTCCTTCTCGACATGCATGGCCAAGAGGACTGGGTCTCAATAGACCGAGTGAAACCGGCGTTTCTCGAAGGAAGCAACACTGCCTCTGCGGGACCTGGCAGATCCAGAGTGCCACCTCTAAACAAGGCACCCAATGAGAAGAAAAGCAACAAACGACGACGTGAGGTAGCGATCCATACGCCGACCACCGACGCGCCCTTCGTTCAAGAACAAGAGGAACCCTCCGGCGTCCGAAACGATACGAAGACTAACCTCATCAGCCTTCTACGCCGCCTGATGTCTTGGGGGGGAAGTACTTGTAAGGACATCGCTCCCTCCGTCGTCCAGCATTCTCATCGAATTCTCCATTTCATTTAAATTCTCCTTTCGCCTCACTGTGGCTAACTGTATATATTTGTTCCGCTCCCTCAGAGCTACAATTTCATGTATTTATCATTTCACTACATATTTCTATTGACTTGTATTTCAAGCATTTTTACGAGTGAAAAAACACATTTTGTGGCAGTTGGTTCAAGCCAGATTAGCGCCAGCGCGCATGCTACATTGCCGTCAGCACCTTGTATTATATTCTCGCACCTGTTTGAATAAACCGTCAGTTGTTGTTGGTGCTAGCTCGTCTCACTGTCCTTACAGGGTCTATTTTGCACCAAGAAATACTATATTATCTATTATTGATGCCACTTTGCCTATATATCTCCTTCATGCACTTTACACCCAAAAGAAACAGACTTAAGAAGTTCTTTCATTTTGTAAATAATTTACTTACCATGATGTGTAAAAGTAATTTTCATTACCACGGCTACTGTGTAACAATATACGAGTCAAAACAAACTTACAGTACTTTATTGACAGCCCGCCCGTCAGGTAACCCATCATAAATGTTCAAAATGTTTGTTTTTCTCATTGATACCTCAGATCAAATAAACTATTATGACCAAGGTGACACAAGTAGTTCTCAAAAACAGTATACTGTCCGTACAAACGAAGTAAGTTTATAAGAAGCAATACTGTACAGTATTTACTTTGATAGTAATGAAAGGGTAAGATTTATGCCTGCTGTTGTTGCTTTATAAAAAGCATTACTGTATGAGAAAACAGTAGCAATAGAGCACATTTTGCTATGAAGAAAAAGGCTAGGATTGTTAAGAATTTCTTTCAATTCTTCAATTTGAAATATGTACTGCAGCCATCAAACATAACTTTACACTGGGTATCATAAAACCATGCAATATTATTGACGAGGTTTCAATTTCATACCAAAGGCCTGTAGTTGAATAATACTGCCACAGCACATTAAACATGTAAAAATCTTCAGGAGCGAATGCAAGTAGCCAGACACTTACCTTACCTGGCTAATATTCACAATACTGCAATAGGTCTGGCTACTATTCCCCACATCTACCTTTAGATATAACCTTCATCCTCGATCTAACACATCTTCAATTCTATACTGTACTTTTATAAGTTACTAAAACATTCTTTACTTGTGCACAACTGAAATCTCATGGTAAACTTCTAACCCAACCTAGGGGAGCAACACCACTTGCCTAACCTGACTAGGATGGGTGCCCCATTCTTACACATTGTACATTAAACTCTGCACAGTGAAGTTAGACCAATGTTCTTAGTTCTATGATAATCTTTGATAGCGTCTCCTTTCATATATAGGTTGGCTGGCGACAATTACAGCATAGTTGATACGTAAATAGATAACAGGTGGTAACAATAAGCATAAACGGTCAGTTATATTAAGACAAAATTTAAAATAGGTAACAAAATATTCAAACATAGCCCACCAGGTATATTAGTAACCGTGACTAATACGCTTATGTGCGATATCAAATTTTGGAAATAGGACCTGGCATTGGGGCCAAGGGAAGTTATTTGGTGGTAACATCTCACATCGGTTTACCCAAGCACCTTTTTTAGCTAGTTTTTTGGTGTATGTATGATGGCCACAAGCCACTTAACTCCCTTATTTTCAACCCTATCACAAACTCGTATCGAATAAAAACTGTTCAGAATGTTTTAAATACCGCAAGTAAGTACTTACCAGATGGATAGAATGAGCTCTGTACCCACACGCACTTTATCCCTCCTGTAGTTTCTAGAACGTTTTGATCAATTCAGCAGGGTGGGGTAACTTAAAACGACCCAATCAGACCCCACTTGACGGGAAATTGCCAGAGGGTTTTTTCTTACAGGTAGTAGGTTGGCCAGGGCACCAGCCACCCGTTAAGATACTACCGCTAGAGAGTTATGGGGTCCTTTGACTGGCCAAACGGTACTACATTGGATCCTTCTCTCTGGTTACGGTTCATTTCCCCTTTTGTCTACACACACACACCGGATAGTCTGGCCTATTCTTTAGACATTCTCCTCTGTCCTCATACACCTGACAACACTGAGATTACCAAACAATTTTTCTTCTCTCAAGGGGTTAACTACTGCACTGTAATTGGTCAGTGGCTACTTTCCTCTTGGTAAGGGTAGAAGGGACTCTTTAGCTACGGTAAGCAGCTCTTCTAGGAGAAGGACACTCCAAAATCAAACCATTGTTCTCTAGTCTTGGGTAGTGACATAACCTCTGTACCATGGTCTTCCACTGCCTTGGCTTAGAGTTCTCTTGCTTGAGGGTACACTCGGGCACACTATTCTCTCTTGTTTCTCCTCCTCCTTGTTTTGTTAAAGTTTTTATAGTTTATATAGGAAATATTTATTTCAAGATTGTTACTGTTCTTAAAACAATTAATTTTTTCCTTGTTCCCTTTCCTCACTGGGCTGTTTTCCCTGTTGGAGCCCCTGGGCTTATAGCATCCTGCTTTTCCAACTAAGGTTGCAGCTTAGCAAATAATAATAATAATAATAATAATAATAATTAGAATTCAGTATTTCAAAAATTTGAACAGGGTACAGTGAGCATCAAGCATGAGTCGGAGATGTCCATTCTTAGCCCTTAAGACGCAAGGATGGCGACGCATCACTCCAAGAGCGACGAAGTACGAAGTTCGGCCTGATACTTGTGAATGATTTTCTAAACCAATCAATATAAAACTATCGAGTGTTACGGACTTTACCCAGCAAAAGGAATTTGCATAATTATTATTATTATTACTTACTAAGCTACAACCCTATTTGGAAAAGCAGTATGCTATAAGCCCTGGGGCTCCAACAGGGAAAATAGCTCAGTGAGGAAAGGAAAAAAGGAAAATAAAATATTCTTAGAAGAGTAACAACAATAAATATCTCCTATATAAACTATAAAAACTTTAACAAAACAAAAGGAAGAGAAATAAGATAGGAGAGTGTGCTCGAGTGTACCCTCAAGCAAGAGAACTCTAACCCAAGACAGTGAAAGGCCATGGTACAGAGGCTATGGCACTACCCAAGACTAGAGAACAGTGGTTTGATTTTGGAGTGTCCTTCTCCTAGAAGAGCTGCTTACCATAGCTAAAGAGTCTCTTCTACCCTTACCAAGAGGAAAGTGGCACTGAACAATTACAGTGCAATAACCCCTTGGGTGATGAAGAATTGTTTGGTAATCTGTGTTGTCAGGTGTATGAGGATAGAGAAGAATATGTAAAGAATAGGCCAGACTATTCAGTGTGTATGTAGGCAAAGGGAAAATGAACCGTAACCAGAGAGGAGGATCCAATGTAGTACTGTCTAGCCAGTCAAAAGACCCCATAACTCTCTAGCGGTAGTATCTCAACGGGTGGCTGGTGCCCTGGCCAACCTACTACCTATAAACAAGGCTTGTAGGTTAGGTTAGGTTGGGAAGTTTAAATCAGATGGTGATCTTATGTAGAGTTTTTACACAACAAGGAGCAGTTTTTATAGCATAGCGGTCATGCCTTAACCCTTTTACCACCAGGCTATTTGGAAATTTCCAACCCTTAACCCCCAAGGGGGTTATTTTTTTCCCAGCTTATTTTGCAGTATATTTTTTTTAAATTGCTCTAACAGCCTTAATTTTTGTCATAGAGAGGTCAGGTTGGTCTCATTCTCTTGGAAAATGCCTGAATTTTCTCAAAAAATTATCAAAAAGATGAAATAAAAAAATTTTATAGCATTTTTTTACAAGGACATACCGGTACGTCCATGGGGGTAAAGGGATGGCTTTTGTGAAACGTACCAGTACGTCCTTTGGGGGTAAAAGGGTTAAGAGGGGTTCACACAGTCGAACGGTTTGTCGAACCCCATTGTTGCACCTGACTGATAAAAACGGTTCGAAGAGGTGGTCAAAGCCATAAATGCATAAGGTTTGTGGACAATAAAACCCTGCCCACAAAAATCAGGGGAGAACAGACTTTCTTTGAACACCCAAATACGCCATTCACACGTTCGAACATCACTCCAAACAAATGTCGATGAACGACTGGAAAACGTGAAGAAAATTCTCCCATTTTCTATGCACGAGGGAGGAAATGGCCGCTGATATACAAAGGCTCCTAAATCCTTACCCATGGACTGTTTAAGGTACTTCAAGGTATCAGGAGTTGGAATACATTAAACTAGAGGAGTTTAGGTTAACAGGGGTGTTAGGTTAGGTAGGTTAGGTAGGCAATTCCTTAAAGAAGTCCATGGTTAAGCCTACTAGCAGCTATTGATGATGCACATTCAATATCACTTATTGCATAGGATCTAAGGGCTATCTCAGTTAAGGAATGACGTAAAATGTCTATAATAAATGTCTAAATCTCTAAAAAAATCTTACGTAATGAGGTAAATGTTACTTATCTCCCAAAATGCTTCCACACGCCCAGTCTAACCTTAGAAATGAAGCGATTATTAGGTCTAATGGCTTCATTGGTTATAATATCCCTTACAATTCCTATCTACAATATATCCTACGTTATTAAGCATGTAATTTTACTAATAAAAACGATAGGTTAACCATAAAATAACGCTAAATAACGCTTACCGAGTTACCGTCACTTTTTCACTTTTCATATTCAAAACGTGACTTTGTAACAACTAACAAAGTCTTTGTTTACATTATTAAAGAAGCTTTGCACTTGTGCGGTTCTTCTTCTTCTTGAGTGGCCGCAAACTTATTTTGCGGAGTGAGCAGTTATTCTTTACTTTTTATATATTTCTTCCTTAGATAAGATATTTCACATTATTTTCTTATTTTCCTCTTCATATGGCTGTTAAAATTCTTTTATCTTTCTTTAGAAATGACCAAGTTAAGGTTTATGAATGGTAATGTTAGAAGAGATACGTGAGCTTAACACTAAGGAAGAAGTCATAGTAATAAAAACAAAGTTGCTTATGATAAACCTAAAAGAAAATTATAGAAATTGGAAAGAAAATTATAGAAATGGGAAAGAAAATGATAGAAATTGGAAAGAAAATGATAGAAATGGGAAAGAAAATGATACAAATGGGAAAGAAAATGATAGAAATGGGAAAGAAAATGATAGAAATGGGAAAGAAAATGATAGAAATGGGAAAGAAAATGATAGAAATGGGAAAGAAAATGATAGAAATGGGAAAGAAAATGATAGAAATGGGAAAGAAAATGATAGAAATGGGAAAGAAAATGATAGAAATGGGAAAGAAAATGATAGAAATGGGAAAGAAAATTATAGAAATGGGAAAGAAAATTATACAAATGGGAAAGAAAATGATAGAAATGGGAAAGAAAATGATAGAAATGGGAAAGAAAATTATACAAATGGGAAAGAAAATGATAGAAATGGGAAAGAAAATTATAGAAATAGGAAAGAAAATGATATGCTTTGTGGGTTGTGCAGTGAAGCATATGATACGACAGAGAATTTATTTATCTGTAAAGAACTAAGAGAATTTAGATGCAATAGCACAGAATTTAGAAAATTTTGAAGCAGTAGCATAGAATTAAAGAATTTGGCATTAAAACAGATATATTGCCTAATATCTTATTATCATTAACATTATTACTTGCTAAGCTACAACCCTATATGGAAAACCAGAATGCTATAAGCCTGAAGGCTCCAAGCAGGGAAAATATCCCAGTGAGGAGAGGAAATAAGGAAACTATAAGAAAAGTAATTGAAAATTAAAATAAAATAGTTTAAGAACAGTAACAGCATGAGAATGAATATTTCATATATAAACCAGAAAAAAACTAAAACTTTAATAAAACTAGAGGAAGAGAAATAAGATGAAATAGAGTGACTGAGTGTACCCTCAAGCAAGAGAACTCTACCCCCAAGACAGTGAAAGACCATAGTACAGAGGCAAAGGTACTGTCCAAGACAAAGAACAATGGTTTGATTTTATGGAATGTCCTTCTCCTAGAAGACCTGCTATGGAAGTACACAAGTTTTACTCTCTTTGTAAGAGGTGACTAATGACAGTGAACTTTCTGCAGAGTAAAGCTCTTTGCACCTACCCATCTAATACTCTGATCAAAGCCATGGTTCCTGATTCCTAATTGCTCACTTTGCAAAATAAGTTTGACAGGAGCAAAGCCTCTAAACTTATATTCAGTAATCCAATTGAGATATTTTCCTGTAAAGTAAGCAAATCTTAGTAAAGATCTTTAGTTTTAAGCTTATCCTAATGTACCTTGAAATCAGCTGGGATATATTTTGTCAGTTTTAGCCATAATTATGGTACTTTAAGTTCTTCTTCCAGATTCATGGCCCAGCTTATTTAGGTTTATATTGTATCCTGTTCCTTTAACTTTACTCATTTTGGGATGCAAATTAATGTTCTGCAATTATTTATTTTGTCTTTGCATAGGTCACAAACATCATCTATGTATTTTCCCATGATTTATTGTAATTTGAGCATTTTAACTTTGTTTTCCCAATTCTTTATTATCAGGATTGCCTTATCCATATCGATTTCTCTAATATATGGATGTAGGGCCGTTTCAATTCCCGTTTACTCTAAGAACAAGGAATTTCCAAACACCTGCTATAGATGTTGCCCTGTATATTAGACAGGGCATTGAAATTAGAAGTAAAAGTATGTAAGCTGTGCAGCTTGTGTAGGAGGTAAGTAATAATAATGAATTTTACATACACTTCTAGTAGTGTGCCCACAATCATACTATCAGTGTGTTGTGGAGAGAGCAACGAGGAACCTGGAACCTAAGCTATACGTCTCACGTCGAAGTTTATCTCAATTTTATAACTTTTTTGTGTAAAATATCAAAACAGAAATTGTGTTACTTAATAAAGTATCACCTATGAATACAAATGTGTTATACTTTAAAGGATACAACACATTAACTTGTATGAAATCGAAATCCAAAGTAATTTACAATAGTTTATGATTAAATGATAAAGAAAACGAAGAATATGGAGGGAGAGAAAACTTTTCATTGGGGGGACTAAATTATATTTGCTACATATTGGAGTTTCTCCATTACATTATATGGGTCTCCTAACTACTTTTAGACGTCAATGACAGCGAAAATATTATGATTTTTAGATTTTTTATCGTTAAAAAGTAATTTGAACACTGCAAATACTCAAACCAAAGCAGTCACAGTAGACTTCCTACCTTACCTAACGTAGGTGACAGGTCGGTAATATTGTAGTGTACTACACGGCAATGTAACCTTGGAAAAGCAAGATGCTATAAGCCAAAGGGCTCCAACAGGGAAAAATAGCCCAGTGAGGAAAGGAAACAAGGAAATTAATACATTACAAGAGAAGAATATAATCAAAATAAACTATCTTGAGAACAGTAACAGCATTAAATTAGATCTTTCATATATAAAAACTTAAAAACAAAAGGAAGATAAATATGATAGAAAGGCGTGCCCCAGTGTACCCTAGAGTAAGAGAACTCTAATCCCAGACGGTGGAAGGTCATGGTACAGAGGCTATGGCAATATCCAAAGACAAGAGAACACTGGTTTGATTTTGGAAATTTGTTGTGTCCTCTTAGAAGAACTGCTTACCATGGCTAAAGAATATCTTCTGGCCTCCATCTGGAACTATCTCTATAGTCCATTTCTTTTAGCGATGCAGATTTGCACCGACTCGCAGCGGTGCCCTTTTAGCTCGGACAAGTGTCCTGATCACTGATTGGTTGGACGAGATAATTCTAACCAATCAGCAACCAGGAAACTTTTCCGAGCTAAAAGGACACCGCTGCTAGTCGGTGCAAATCTGCATCGCTAAAAGAAATGGACTATAGTTCTATGTATAAATTTGCAGCTATTACATTCCCATTTACAACCTCCATTAAGCTGTGCAGGAACTTTTTTCTTTGCAGGATTCTTGCTCTTTTCCTATCTGTCCATTAAGACACAAAAGTTTCATCTTTTCATGCCCCAGAAATTCCATTTGCCTCCGTATAACTTTTATAATTGACCTTTTCTTGAGTCACTCTCCTCAATACCTACTCATCTGCCACTTTCTCAGTTCATCTGACCTTCGACAATCTTGTGTAAATCACAATTCAGCTGTATTTATTTAATTTTTCAAGTTCTTGTTTAATGTCCACATCTCCCAACTATAAGTGTGGACCATACATAGATTATCAGTGCTCTAACTCTTGTCTGAATGCCTCTCCTCTTGTTTGTCAATAAGGTCTTCATACTGTTAAGAGCAACTTTTGCTATTAAGTATTCTTTTCTTTATTATTATTATTACATCTTGCATCGTGTTATTATTTACTGTACCTAAATATACAAATATATATTTGGTTTATTGTTCCTGGGTCCATGATGATGATACAATTTAGAGGTTCCAGGTTTTTTAATTCTACTACCACCAGTCTTTTATGTTTTTTTTATTCCCAAGTTCTCACTGTCCCGTTTTACAGTAGACCAAATTATTAAAAAAAAAAAAAAAAATTATTAGAAAGTTTGGCACTGAGGAGGAACTATTGGAAATAAAGAGATGGGGATGGTGAGAAGGATTGCCTAAATATCACTACTAGAAATGAGGGCACAGTGTAAAATCCGGACGTCTGACGTCGGATGCCGTCCGGGAGAATAGAAAATCGCTTGTATCACCGGGAGAGACGCGAAAATACACCACTTTTTTGTGACTGGTAATGTTCACTGATACTTTCAGTTATTTTCTGAATAAATGTTCGAAAAATATTGGTTTATTTTCATGTTATGAAGAATAATCTCAATCGGACGTCAACATTACACTATTCAACTGCCCGCTATTTTACCCTGTTAGGATAAAAGCCGGACGTCGCCAATCAGCAGTCACAGATAAGAATTCAGGAGAACATTTATTCAGGAAATAACAGAAAGTATCAGTGAAAACTACCAGTGTCAAAACAGTGGTATGTTATGGCGCCTTTACCGGTGATACAAGTGATTTTTTATTCTCCCGGACGGCATCCGACATCCGACGTCTGGATTTTACACTGTGCAAGAAATGATATAAGAAGAATGTGAGGTATAACTTCAGTAGTTCAAACGTGCAGAAAATGTTATGTTGAACAGGTTGACAATTCTTTTTATAGTTTATAAATGAAAGATCTTTTAATGTTGTTAATGTTCTTAAAACATATCTTAATTGTTCATTAATTCTCATATAGTTATTTATTTCCTTTCCTCACTGGGCTATTTTTCCCTGTTGGAACCCTTTGGGAAGCACACTGCTTTACCAACTAGTGTTGTAGCTTAGCTAGTAATAATAATCATTATTTCCTCCTACGGTTATTGATGCAAAGAGACTCAAGAATAAAAATTATGATGATAATGTAATGTAGAATGGAATGGAAGCCTGTCTGAGTTATGGAAATGATCAAAAGTACTAAGAACATGCCAGTGTTGGTGAGTAGAAGTATGGGGCATCAGCAGATCAGATGGATGAATATGGTGAGGAGGGACTGGGGAGAAGAAGATGAAAGGAACAAAAGTAGTTAGATGGAAAAAGTCGACACAAGCGCCCTCACAAGGGCAGCCGCGACAGTAACTTACTGTATATACATAACTCCTTAGACCAATTAGTCTTTAGATATCATATTAGAAATATAAAATCATTATGTAACAAATTTTAAAAAAGATATTAAGCATTATCTAGGAGGTACCATAGATTTAACTATGAAATTTGGGCTATATTCATAGCCTGGGGTCTGGGAGGGCCTTCAGTGCCCAAGTTAAACTGAAATAAAACTCAGCAGTTGAACTATGAAGGAAAAGTTAAGAAGTTGAATAGCAAAGCAAATATAAGAAAGTGGATCCCAGAGGTCAAAACGTGGATCCATTTAGAAGACAAAGGGATGCTGCATTCACTCATTTGAGATTGCCTGGAACTTGTCTCTATGGCTGCGGCTGTTAGACTATAAGTTATAGCCCACAAGAGTAGTTTGGTTCTTGTCTGATGTGTGGTCATAGCTTTGCAGGAGGTACTCAGCCCAAGAGTACATTATTATTTGGCGGTCTATTTAGGAAGTCCTTGGCAAGCTAATGCCAGTTAAAAAAAAAAAAGCGTACTTGACCACAGGTACTATTCGTCTTTTCTTAAATAGCATGTTTTTATATTACATGCCTTAAGCAGCAACCCCTATGCAATGTAGGAGGTATACTAACCGCAATAATCCCTTACAGCACCTTCAACAATGATGCATTTTCCCTTGATGGCAGTAGACTCTGATGAAGAAATTGCATCACTAAATTCTTATAACAAGAAACTTACCTTAAATGTCTCCTTCTTATTATGATCAAGAACCAAAATAACCTAAGTAAGAAATTCTTTGAAACTTACAATAAACCAAGAATATGGACAACCCCTGCTTTTCCCTTGGACTATGATTTGTAGTATTGGCCATATTACCGAGCAATTTTAGAAGAATTACAGGTAAAGTTCTTTTTTAAGATTGTTGTACCTTACGTAATACACTGGCTCTTGCATTCTCCTTCTTCTTTGTCTACATCTTTTCCCTCTTCAATGTGGGGTCGATGTTTCTGGGCAGCTTTCTCCATCTACCTCTGTCCCACACCTCATCACCGGTTAATCCCTTTGATCAAAGGTCATCCTTGATACAGTCCATCCACCTTCGCTTTGGTCTCCCTCTCCTTCTCGTTCCCTTGCATTAGCAGCCCATAAATCTGATTCAAAGGGAAGGGACAAACTTGGCAGCAAGGTTTCATATTTATCTCCAAATACCTCTCATTTGGAAACTTCAATTTTGATTACATAAAAGAACAAATTTATATACCTTAAAAATATACAAATACTTTTGCTCTTTTACAAGGAAACATTTATATCTCATTCCACTCTAAAAACCATAATTTCTATATCTTGGTAGAATTCTTAGTAATATTTCTGAGAACACACGTTTTTATGCATCACGGAGTTACAGGAGTGGCGTTTCTTTAGTTTTTAGTACAGATGACAAGACTTTCCAAGTTGAATTGAACTGGATGGTTGAAGAACAAAATGACTGCAGGTCATGAATGGGTACCGATGACGGAATGGAGCTGTCGGAAATATTCATTCCATGCAAATGGAATGTAATTTAGAGTAGCGTTATAAGTCGTATTTCAAGTCTTGTAATTCTTGACAGTAGAACCTTTATTTTGCATTCTTTTCTGGTCAGCAGTTGCCATTGTACTTCCATTAATGACATATAATATTTTACTTTTTGAATTCAATATCAATACATCACCATCCAACAGAGGATTGCAAGCATTGATATTGCTAAGTATAGCAGTAGAAAAGGAGTAAGAAAAGCAATAGAGTAATTAAATTTTGAATACTGCTTTCACCAACACAATAAGTGGAAGGAAAGGGGAGCAAATGGTGAATAGTCTAACTTTACATCAATAATAACAGTTCCGTAAGAGGAATTCAAGTTCAAGACAAAGCTGCTAAGTTTTATCTATAAAGATAGCAGTACTTGTCTATATTTACATCAACAGTCAAAGTCTGCTAAGAAAAATTCAGGTCCAAGAGATAAAGTTGCAAAGACTTACCTACAATGATAGCAGTCATGTACCTCTGTACCGGGTCACTGGCCGGAGTGAAAATACAATAATCCAGCCCCGTATTGGATGGATTATTGCATACCATGGTCTGCTGTAAGCGCAGGAGGATCATTAAATTTTGTCATCGATTAAAAAGGGACTACTTAATAAGTAGGCACAGAATTAGAGGATTTTGATCACAAAGATTACCTTGAGCTGTTCAGCTTTAGCTGAGAAATATCTGACTTGAATGCAAAACATTAATTAGATTTCTTACCAGATATACTTTTCCCAAAAGAGGAAATAATTTATCATTACCTTCATCATTAGCGTGCGTGCTAGAAATAGGAATGAATGGCGAGCGATTGTGACGCAGTTCCGGTAAGCCCTGCTGCTGCCTCCGATGCCTTAGATGACCGCGGAGGTAGCAGCAGTAGGGGATATAGCATTATGAAGCTTCATCTGAGGTGGATAATGTGGGAGGGTGGGCTGTGACACCCTAGCAGTACCAGCTGAACTCGGTTGAGTCCCTTGTTAGGCTGGGAGGAACGTAGAGAGTAGAGGTCCCCTTTTTGTTTTTGTTTCTTTGTTGATGTCGGCTACCCCCCAAAATTGGGGGAAGTGCCTTGGTATATGTATGTATGTATGTATGTATCATCATTAGCCAAGCTACAACCCTAGTTGGAACAGCAGGATGATATAAGCCCAAGGGTACCAACAATGTAAAATAGCCAAGTGAGGAAAGAAAATAAGGAAATAAATAAACTATATGAGAAATAATTAACAGAGAATTTAAATCATCTTAAGATCAATAAGATCTGTCATATATTAACTATGAAGAGAGATAAAATCATTCACTGCAAGTGTGAATTTTTGAAGTTCCACAGATTCAAATGCCTGAATAGGAAGATCATTCCGCAATCTGGTCACAGCTGGAATAAAACTTCTAGATTATTGTAGTGTTGAATCTTATGATGGAGGCACGACTGTTAGAATTAACTGCGTACCCACCCACTACTACGTACAGGAAGGTACAGTCTGGGAAGACTTGAATGTAAAGGATGATCACTATTATGGAAAATCTTATAGGAGTTATTAGGTCCTTTGACTGGCCGAACAGTACTACATTGGATACCTCTCTCTCTCTCTCTCTCTCTCTCTCTCTCTCTCTCTCTCTCTCTCTCTCTCTCTCTCTCGTTGCAGCTCAATTGGTCTTTTCCTACACATACACCGAATAGTCTGGCCTATTCTTTCTATATTCTCCTCCGACATCATACACCTGACAACACTAAGATTACCAAACAATTCTTCTTCGCTCCATGAGTTAACTTCTGTATTGTAATTGTTCAGTGATTACTTCTCTTGGTAAGGGTAGAAGACTCTTTAGCTATGGTAAGCAGCTCTTCTAGAAGGACACTCCAAAATCAAACCATAGTTCTCTGGTCTTGGACAGTGCCATGGCTTTTGTACCATGGTCTTTCACTGTCTTGGGGTAGTGTTCTCTTGCTTGAGGTTACACTTGGGCACACTATTCTATCTTATTTCTCTTCCTCTTGTTTTTTAAAGTTTTTAGTTTATATACGAACTGTTTATTCTAATGCTGTTACTGATCTTAAAATATTTTATTTAATTGTTGATTATTTTAATTATAGCTTCTTTATTTTCTTTCCTCACTGGGCTATTTTCCCTGTTGGAGCCCTTGGGCTTATAACACTGCTTTTCCAGCTAGGGTTGTAGCTTAACAAGTAATAATAATATGATTCCTTTGAATGGGAAGGAATCTCCTTGTGATGTGGAAAACTATGATAAGGGATCTTCGACCCTTCCATTCTGTGGAGTCAAATTTGATTCAAACAAATTGTTCAGGTTTTTACACCTGAAGTTTCCGTCATGGCCTTAAGTGGCCCACAAGATGAAGAGATTTTTCAACTTGAGTTACTATAATTTCTTATAATTGAAGAAAATGTAACTAAGTTACCCTCTTACCCCAAAAGGACGTACTGGTACGTTTCACAAAACTCATCCCTTTACCCCCATGGACGTACCGGTACGTCCTCGCAAAAAAATGCTATAAAATTTTTTTGTTTTCATATTTTTGATAATTTTTTGAGAAAATTCAGACATTTTCCAAGAGATTGAGACCAACCCGGCCTCTCTATGACAAAAATTAAGGCTGTTAGAGCAATTTAAAAAAAAATATACTGCAAAATGTGCTGGGAAAAAATAACCCCCTGGGGGTTAAGGGTTGGAAATTTCCAAATAGCCTGGGGGTAAAAGGGTTAAAAGCTTCAGTCTTGCCAAAAAATACATAACCAATATTTTATGTCCCTTGAGACCAGAACTAAGAGCATAATTGGTCCTCGAAAAGGTTGACACCTCTAGTTGAGCACTATCGATTATTATTATCAATATTACTAAGCATTATGAAGCTTCATCTGTGGTGGATAATGTGGGAGGGTGGGCTGTGGCACCCTAGCAGTACCAGCTGAACTCGGCTGAGTCCCTGGTTAGGCTGGAGGAACGTAGAGAGTAGAGGTCCCCTTTTTGTTTTGTTTCTTTGTTGATGTCGGCTACCCCCCAAAATTGGGGGAAGTGCCTTTGGTATATGTATGTATGTACTAAGCTACAACCTTGGTTGGAAAAGCAGGATGCTATAAGCACAAGGGCTCTAAGAGGAAAAAAATAGCCCAGTGAGGAGAGGAAATACATAAACTACAGAAGTAGTAATGAACAATTTGGAACTTTCCAACCCTTAGCCCACCAGCCTTTTTTTTTAAGCACATTTTGCAATATATATATTTTTAAATTGCTCTAACAGCCTTAATTTTCATCATAAAGAGGTCTGGCTGGTCTCATTCTTTTGGAAAATGCCTGAAGTTTCTCAAAGTTATCAAAAATATGCAAAATAAAAATGTAAATAGCAGTTTTTCGCAAAGACGTACCAGTACGTCCATGGGGGTAAAGAGATGAGTTTTGTGAAACGTACCAGTATGTCCATTGGGGGTAAAAGGGGTTAAAATAAAATACTTCAAGAAAAGTTACCACAATAAAACAGATCTTTCTTATATAAACTATAAAGAGACAGGTCAACCTGTTCAACATGACATTCGCTGCAAGTTTGAACTTTTAAAAGTTCCATCAGTTCAACTACCTGATTAGGAAGATCCTTCCACAACTTACAGTCTGTGTTTGGTATCTTTAAAATTTATCCAGTTCAAACCCCCTACTTACAAATTATTGAAGTTGAGCAATGCTAATTTTTACAGTGACAATAAAACTTACCAATAGGACATTGACCAAGCAGATCATGGTCTGTTAAACAGACAAGCACACGTAATGTAAACTTCAAAGTACTCAATTTGGAAGAAATTTTAAGCTTAACTCTATGCCGATACATAAGATTTCATTATACCGAACACGAAGACTGAAATACTGTATATACATGAATATGCTGACACAATATTTCCATTTACTCCACCCGCAATTTTATAAACCTTACAACCAAGTGATTTGCTTTGGCTGAAATCAACAGGAGAGTCCATAACAAACCTAATATTGCTTGGAGAATGTACGGAGGGATCTTGATCATGATGGATCCACAATAATTTGAAAAAAAAGAAAAAAAAAATCCTCTGCAAAGAACACATTTCAAGAGTTAACTTTCCCAAAGATAAACTCAAGAATAAAGAAAAATTTGAATGCAATCTCATGAAAGACCTTTAGAACTCAGATACTTATTGTATATTTTATCATTTTTCTTAACCCTTTTACTGAGGCTCTTCAGAAATTTCCAACCCTTAACCCCCAAGGGGTTATTTTTTCCCCAGCACATTTTGCAGTATATATTTTTTAAATTGCTCTAACAGCCTTAATTTTTGTCATAGAGAGGTCAGGTTGGTCTCATTCTCTTGGAAAATGCCTGAATTTTTTAAAAAAAATTATCAAAAATATGAAAAAAAAAAATTTTATAGCATTTTTTTGCAAGGACGTACCGGTACGTCCATGGGGGTAAAGGGATGAGTTTTGTGAAACGTACCAGTACGTCCTTTGGGGGTAAAAGGGTTAAGTGATTATTAATTATATTGATTTTGATTTATAATTCAATCAAACACCAAGTTCACATCTGTATTTTGGTAATGGAATAATTACGAAATGAATGTAAATCAATAAAAAGTAGTATTTTTATGATAAGAAAAAAGTTACAACAGATGCTCCAACTTTGACCTGGTCCTGGTATGTTTCATAAATAGATGGCTGGTCCAACTTTATGAAAACCGCTGAAATTTCCCCATAAACGATCAGCAACTGAACATCAAATGCTATGGAAAAAATATTGCAGTTAAGACGTAATGATCGCCCAAGTAGTTTACTGATGACGGTTTTCGTCCCGAGTGATGTTAGAGGACTTTGAAAGTACACTATACAAACTCTAAATTCTTTATTCTTTTAACACAAGATATATTTTGTAAATTACCTGTACCTGTATGTCGTTAGTTTAATATAAAGGCCCGGAAATATTAATCTGTAGTATGGCTTGGCCCAGCAACTGGGCCCCCTTCATCATCGGATTCCATTTTTTCGGGGATATCCGAAAAGAAATCGCAGCGGTT
The DNA here is from genome assembly GCF_036898095.1 of Palaemon carinicauda. Taxonomy (NCBI): domain Eukaryota; kingdom Metazoa; phylum Arthropoda; class Malacostraca; order Decapoda; family Palaemonidae; genus Palaemon; species Palaemon carinicauda. Next base: position 32,183 of record NW_027171752.1, on the reverse strand, counting down.
CCGCCGTTTTGAGGATTCAAGGTTGAATCCCTTGTCCTGCTTCTTGTGGCCCTGAAAAAAACAATGGCATGAAATGCTTACAAATTCAACTCGACACGTAACTGTTAACCCTTTTACCCCCAAAGGACGCACTGGTACGTTTCACAAAACTCATCCCTTTACCCCCATGGACGTACCGGTACGTCCTTGCAAAAAAATGCTATAAAATTTTTTTTTTCATATTTTTGATAATTTTTTGAAAAAAATTCAGGCATTTTCCAAGAGAATGAGACCAACCTGACCTCTCTATGACAAAAATTAAGGCTGTTAGAGCAATTTAAAGAAAATATACTGCAAAATGTGCTGGGGAAAAAATAACCCCTTGGGGGTTAAGGGTTGGAAATTTCCAAAGAGCCTGGGGGTAAAAGGGTTAATAATTCCCTAACGTCAAGTTTCGAACGTAGTGCTGTGAAATATAAAATCACCAAAACAACAATACTATTTATAGCATGGAAGGAATTATCAAAATTTTGAAACAAGTCTTAATAAATATTAACTCATGGCTGCCAATCCAAAAAACACTGTATTACAAACCCACCATAATTCTATAAATCAAGCTCTTTATATTCCCAAATGTTAAACTATTAAAACTTCAAAAGTTCAAAGTTGGAGCAAATGTTTTTATGTTGACCAGGCTGACATGAGTCTTTATATAGTTTATATATGACATATCTATTATGACGTTGTTACAGTTTTTAGAATGATTTATTGTTAATTTGTTCTCATCATCTATTTATTTCCTTATTTCCGTTCCTCACTGGGCTATTTTTTCCTATTGGAGCCCTCGGGCTTATAGCCTCTTGCTTTTCCAACTAGGGTTGTAGCTTGGCTAGTAATAATAATAATAATAATCATGTAAAAAAACATCCAGGATTGCAATATTCGAATCCTAAGGCCATAATCCTCCAATAATTTTTAAATGACATATTGTATATTGTACAGTACTAGAGAAATAGATATATATATATATATATATATATATATATATATATATATATATATATATATATATATATATATATATATATATATATATATATATATATATATATATATATATATATATATATATATATATATATATATATATATATATATATATATATATATATATATATATATATACATACATATATATATATATATATATATATATATATATATATATATATATATATATATATATTATTATCTTTATTATTATTATTACTAGCTAGGCTACAACCCTAGTTGGAAAAGCAAGATGATATAAGCCCAAGGTCTCCAACAGTTAAAAATATCCCACTAAGGAAAGGAAAGAAGAAAATAGATAAACGATCTGAGAAATAATGAACAATTGAAATAAATTATCTTAAAAACAGTAACAACATTTAAAAAGATATTTCATATATAAACTATAAAAAAAAAACTTATGTCAGCCTGTTCAAAATAAAAAGATTTGCTTCAAGTTTGAACTTTTGTTCTCCCGAAAATGTATGCAAGAGCCATAGTAACCTTCATATGAAAATGGAAAATACGAAAAGGCAAGAGAAGACTGTTCTATGACAGAATTTCAGCTTGATTTTATTAGTTCCCTTGCTATGTTTATAGTACAAGTGTGGCGAGAAGACACTACAGAAATAATGTAAGTGGACTTTCAGATTACTAAAACGTAAGACTGGCATTCAGACTTTATAATACACAGCTGGTAAGAGAATTAATGAAGAACACTTCCTAAAACTAACTGGAGAAAAGTATGGCGAGAAGATTTACTACAGTAATAATGTAAGTGGACATTCAGATTACTAAAATGCAAGACTGGCATTCAGACTTTATAATACACAGTTGGTAAAAGAATCAATAAAGAACACTTCCTAATAATAAATGGAGAGCTAGAGAACCTACTTATAGGGTTGGCAATGAGGTTTGAGAAAGGATGAATTGATTTTTTTTATCAAATCACGTCACCCAGAGGGATACCACTTACAAGTGGCGCACACTGCACGATAATAGAGATTCTCTGAAACATCTCTTCTCAGGATTAGATTGGATTTATGAATTTAGTTTATATAGTCCAGTGCTGGGGCTTGTGAGACCCTTCCGTACCCAAATGTAACTGGGGAAAAACCCTTCAGTTATTATTATCATTTCTAGCAAAGCTACAACCACAGTTGGAAAAGCAGAATGCTGCAAGCCCAAGGGCTTCAACAGGGAAAATAACATGAAAGAAAGGAAATGAGGAAATAAACTATATATGAGAAGTAATGAATAAGAAATATTTTCTTAAAATCAGTAGCAACGTTAAAATATATCTGTCATTTATAAACTCTGAAGAAAAACTTGTTAATCTCTTCATCATAAAAATCTTCGCTGTAAGTTTGAACTTCTGAAGTTCACAGAATCACCTGCCAGATTAGAAAGTTCATTCCACAATCTGGTAATACCTGGAATGAAATTCCTAGAATACTGTGTAGTGTTAAGCCTTTTGATGAACAATTAGAATTACTATGAGATACAAGTTTGAAGAGTTGGAAGACCCAGGCCTACTTGGCTGAGGGTTATGAAACGTGAAGTAGGAGATGATGAAAGGAGAAGTATTGATTAAAAGCTCAAGATAGAGACGACTGGCAAAATCCAACCGAGGCCCTTTGCGTTAAAAGGGAGAAAGATATACATCCATATTTTCAGATGGATAGCCAGATTTCAGGAGGAAATATAGCTACATTTCAGGATAAAACACCATTAGGTTTCAGGATGAAAAACCGCCTATTTTGGAATGATAAATACCCAAATCTCAAGATGTTATGTAGCCAAATTTTAGAGTACATACATCATCATATACCAAAGGCACTTCCCCCAATTTTGGGGAGTAGCCGACATCAACAAAGAAACAAAAACAAAAAGGGGACCTCTACTCTCTACGTTCCTCCCAGCCTAACAAGGGACTCAACCGAGTTCAGCTGGTACTGCTAGGGTGCCACAGCCCACCCTCCCACATTATCCACCACAGATGAAGCTTCATAATGCTGAATCCCCTACTGCTGCTACCTCCGCGGTCATCTAAGGCATCGGAGGCAGCAGCAGTAGAGTAATCTAACAAATTTGTCGGAGGGTTTGTATCTATGCCGGAACAAAATTAATTTCAGAAAACAAACAGCCAGGTTTCAGGATAAATAGCCATACTTTAGGACAGTTTGCCAAACTTAAAACAGACAGATATCTGAAACTATGATGATTACATAAAAAATTATCGTTACCTTCAATGTACCATCCACTTCGACATCATACAGGTAACTCATGTTCCAAAATTGTATCACGGCATCCATGGCACAGGAAGCCAAAAAGATGGGTGACCTATATATTCTCAACACCGAATCTCTTGTGCTGCCCAACAATGCCGACAAATCTATGAGCGTAGAGGTGCACAGCTCTGAGGGGAGCAAAATCAAACAAGTTTACAATTAAAAGTCATCTTATGTCCCAAGAATTTACTCCAATGAAAATTAAACTTATAAACATAATCTTAACAAAATAATCTGTATTTCCATATTCATAGACATAAAGAGGTTTCATAATTCAAATTTTTTTCTTATAAGATAAGCTATTACATCTTAAAGTTACAAGATGAGTTATGAGTGCTCTTAACCATCTGCTTAAAGTCTAAATACACTGGATTGAAAAATTATCGGTGCCAATTTACATGAAAGGTTTAAACCTTTAAACTGATGTAGTGTCCCTACTGTGTTCTGGGAGCTGAGGGTCCATAATCCCTTGCTATCCAAAAAGGCTTAGACATTCCTTGTTAAAATTTAATCACAGAAGTGCACAAGGAATTAGATCCAAAAATCAATGCTTGCGAGTGAATGTAAATATTAGGCGTGTAGCACGTACTGATTTTTTTTAAGGACATTTTTCTTTGGAAAGATCCTAGCAGCATAAAGACGTATTAAATAGGTATATACAAGACATTAACTTAAAACCAATCTACACTACAGTAATTTATTCTTATTTACTTTAGTAAACAACCTGGAACTCTGTATTCCAAACTATAGTTTGAATGGTTTATCAAAATATTCTAGACAAGTAACCTAAGCATTACTTGTGCTTAAAATTATCCTTCCCTTTCCTTCAATTGAGTCCCACCACCTACAGTTGGTGGAAGTCAACAATATGAACATCAGTGGAGATTCATGGAAATAATCAGAATTTTAATAATTACATTTTTTATTTCCACAGTCAACTAAAGTTCAAATACATGTCCATCCTCTCCACCACTGACTTATAGTATCAAGAAAAGGGTTACTGAGAACTTCAAAACTGAAGAAAAGGTTAACAGCCTGGGGTTTTCAGGAAACTGGAAAATTTTTAAATTCTATTATTAATATTTAATAACCCAATGTTTTTTTTACACTGACGGCCTCATTTTGCTGGCTTATGGATTCAGCAACGATACACTTTAATACCAACTTACTTGTAGTATAAGTTACACTGCAGGGGTACAGAGAAACACATTGAAATAAATACAGTACGCATTCGACACGTTAATTACCGACGATCGTACGTACACCGGAAAAGAACTCAAACTGCAGATCATTACCTGATGTTTCCATCTTTGCATCGCATTACCAACATCCGGTCGCCGATTGGAACGAGCCACTTCATCTGTCCAGGATGGCCGGCATACCGATCGATGTGAAAACGGAAGTCTCCCCACTTGAAGATGAACATGACCCCTTCGCCGGATCCCACCACAAGGCGGGAATCGTCGCGAACAAGGGTCATGGCAGTTAGCTCGCTTTCGTACATTTCTGACTGAAAAGAAAAAAATTTTATGAATACATACATACATATACCAAGACACTTCCCCCAATTTTGGAGGGTAGCCCACATCAAACAATTGAAAAAAGGGGACCTTTCCTCTCTTACGTTCCTCCCAGCCTGACAAGCTCCATAAGTGGTGGATAAAAATGAATATATGAATAAAAATAATTTATATTGACAACACACATGACAAATAATTATTTCAAGTGATTATCTATACAGAAGGTACTCAACTTACAAAACTTTCGTCATACAAACACAAGATAAGATAAAGAGATACTGAAATAAAACATTATATCATTTAACCCTTTTACCCCCAGGCTATTTGGAAATTTCCAACCCTTAACCCCCAGGGATAATTTTTTTTCAAGCACATTTTGCAGTATATTTTTTTTCAAATTGCTCTAACAGCCTTAATTTTCATCATACAGAGGTCAGGTTGGTCTCATTCTCTTGGAAAATGCCTGAAGTTTCTCAAAAAAATTATCAAAAATATGCACAAAAAAATACCAGTTTTTTACAAGGACGTACCGGTACGTCCTTGGGGGTAAATGGATGAATTTTGTGAAACGTACCAGTACGTCCTTTGGGGGTATAAGGGTTAATACAGTAAGCAAACAATCATTTGTAATAACCTGATATCTATTTCATTTGAAACCCGACTATTTGTTGACTTTTGTAGCTGAAAATCATAGGCATGAGATTCAGGTTAGGCTTAACCTAAGACGTAATTTTACAAAATTCTGACTTGCACACAGCTTCATGACACCACACTCTCTAAGCAACAGATCATAGATAATTAGAGTTATTCCAAGTCAAATCTGATCTGTTGCCTTTCCAAAGATGATAGGCTTCCCGTTTCTCCAAGTACTGTATTTGCATCAGTCCACCTTCACCATGATAATCAGTAGGTTAGTTTGTAAAGCATAGTTGTATAATGTAGTTTCCTCACTATCATTCATGATTACCATACTTTCAAATAGTGATATAATAATAAAGTTTGTTTTATATCAACTAGCATATTCTGTAGTGCATCACACTTAGTATTCCCTCAAAAATGATGGCAGATTGCCTACCTGTATCCTAACCACCAACTTAGTGCGCAAGTTATCAAGATCTGTTTGTCCATAACCCTAATTTGTTGTCTTTTTGATTTCCATCCCAAATACAAAAGTATTCATTCTTCCAAATAACTTTGGCATTTTGAATTATGCTTTATCATCGTGTGCTAATTTTCCATGTTTTGTCTTTTATAGTCGGTGTATGAGAGAATGGAAAATGGTTGTCTGCTAAAGAAGGTGATGAATGCAAGAGTTGATGGGAGAAGTACAAGAGGAAGGCCAAGGTTTGGGTGGATGGATGGTGTGAAGAAAGCTCTGGGTGATAGGAGGATAGATGTGAGAGAGGCAAGAGAGCGTGCTAGAAATAGGAATGAATGGCGAGCGATTGTGACGCAGTTCCAGTAGGCCCTGCTGCTTCCTCCGGTGCCTTAGATGACCGTGGAGGTAGCAGCAGTAGGGGAGTCAGCATTATGAAGCTTCATCTGTGGTGGAAAGGTGGGAGGTTGGGCTGTGGCACCCTAGCAGTACCAGCTGAACTCGGTTGAGTCCCTGATTAGGCTGAAGGAACATAGAGAGTAGAGGTCCCCTTTTTGTTTTGTTTCATTGTTGGTGTCGGCTACCCCCCAAAATTGGGGGAAGTGCCTTGGTATATGGATGGGGTATCCATCATTCTTTATTTTGTGACTGGTACCATAACCTATCAAATCATGAAGTCTGCCTATTCTCCTTCAAAATAGAAATATTCTCACCCTCATTACCAGAATACAGTCAGTGACAACAACTAAAACAAGGCTATCAAACACTCACTGACATAAGGAAACTGTTGTCAAGAAAGTTCATTATCAAATATGCAACAGAATTTATGTTGTATAATAGAGGAAGATGGGAGAAGTACAAGAAAAAGGCCAAGGTTTGGGTGGATGGATGGAGTGAAGAAAGCTCTGGGTGATAGGAGGATAGATGTGAGAGAGGCAAGAGAGCGTGCTAGAAATAGGAGTGAATGGCGAGCGATTGTGACGCAGTTCCAGTAGGCCCTGCTGCTTCCTCCGGTGCCTTAGATGACCGCGGAGGTAGCAGCAGTAGGGGAGTCAGCATTATGAAGCTTCATCTGTGGTGGAAATGTGGGAGGTTGGGCTGTGGCACCCTAGCAGTACCAGCCGAACTCGGTTGAGTCCCTTGTCAGGCTGGGAGGAATGTAGAGAGGAAAGGTCCCCTTTTTTTCATTTGTTTGATGTTGTCTACTCCCAAAATTGGTGAAGTGCCTTGGTATAGGTATGTATGTATAATAGACTATGGTATTACTAAACATGATCATTCATTTACCACTCATTAGGGCCATTTCCCAAACTATTAAAAAGACAATACAAAAGAATAAATGTAACTCTTCTCAAAAAATGAAAGGAGACCGTATCACAGTACTGGACAAGCAGATATGCACCTTGTTGGACTGCTCTGACGGCTCAAAAAAGCCACCCGACCAACCTCCTTCACATTTACCAAATCAAATTTATTTACGGGAAAAAGAAATGGAACCTAAACTGTAACCGGTAATTTTCAACATGGAAATATGGATCAAAATAGAAATAAATTAGCAGGCAAGTACTGAGCATTACTTTATACAAATACAACTTACTATACTTGTGAATTTTACATTTCACTGTATATATAATATGACAAAGCAAGGACAACAAACAAGTTTTTTGTTTGTATATGTGACATCACTCTTGACCAAAATAAATTAATTATCCTATTTCATTTAACCCTACCCTTTACCCCCATGGACGTGCCGGTATGTCCTTGCAAAAAAATGCTATAAAAATTTTTTTTTCATATTTTTGATAATTTTTTGAGAAAAATCTGGCTTTTTCCAAGAGAATGAGACCAACCTGACCTCTCTATGACAAAAATTAAGGCTGTTAGAGCAATTTAAAAAAAATATACTGCAAAATGTGCAGGGGAAAAAATAACCCCCTGGGGGTTAAGGGTTGGAAATTTCCAAATAGCCTGGGGGTAAAAGGGTTAATATTTAAGCCATAACGCAGGGTTTTTTCCTTCTTATTCTTAAATTAAACATAAGGTACAAGTTACTTTTACAGTATATTCATAAACAGATATAGAGTATATATTATCTAGTAACATACTCGAATATTTCAGCCAACCGCAGAGGATTTTTTTCTATGACAACCCTTGGACTTTAACCATGAAATTGGGGACTACTGCCCATTCATTGTATGGTACAAAAGTATAACAAAGCCGAGGAAAGATGAGGAAGAGGAAGGAGTAGGTGAGAGAAAGGGATCTGCCAACTCAACACCACTAACCTGCTCGTCCATTGGTTCGACGTTGATATCCAGGGCGGAGACGTCTCCTGAGAGCTGGTTATCTTCCTCCAGAGGCATAGCCGCCCTGATAGCTTAAATCATGGGAGCGGCTAGGGCTGAAGGTACCGCCGCTGAGGAGGAGCCTGGAAAAAGACGGGAGGCCATGTCACCGTCAAGGATATAAGGGCAGCCGGTGGGGGCGTTTCTCCCAAACCCTGACACCCAGGGCCGGAGGCTGGATTTGGCGGCCCGGAGAGCATCCTCATCAGCCTGGAAGTGGTAAAATACAATAGAACTAAGGAAAAAATTAACGTATTTCCAAATATAAAACAGTAAGATACATCTCAAAATTTGATAATAGAACACTGAATTGAAATTCAATATTATAATCATAGAAGAAACAGTAGAAATAGAGAAATCTTACATCATCATTAAGCAAGACCGTTGAGAGGTCGTAGCACAAGGTGCAAGCCTCCGGGAACCAGACCATGTAGGGGGCCTGGCCCGGTTCACGGATGAAGGAGATAGCACAGTGGGCGTGGGATCGGCAGACTTCGTGGCCTATCGGATCCGTAAAGGAGGCGGAGCAACCCTTGACGGCACAACGGACTTTCTGTAACAAAAAGGTTAAATAAATTAAGACTCTCCCGGAGACTCTAAAATAACATGAAAATTATAGAGAGTTTGGGAGGAATCTGGTGTGCATGTAAGGTTCGTACTAAAAAAGGGGCCGGAGCCCCATTGTAATTACTAAACTGGTGAGATTTAAACTACTCCGTAGTGCGCCGGAGCAAAAAGTATATATGGGCCGGAGCCTCTGGGTAATTACAGCTAACATGTAGGCTAGTGCGTGCCGGAGATCTTGGGTAAGGTCCCTTTTCACCGGGCGTCACAGGTACTGTATCTCCCCAGAAATAGATTTTTCCTTTGTCAAAATCCCTTTTCCATTGAACATCACTGCATTATCAAGTTCATTATTTGCATACAAAAGCTATCAGAAAACAATGGAATACTATATGGGACTTTGAAATTTATAACTCAATTTTGTTTCAAAACATTTCTGGTGCATCCCGCTAAACGTTTTCCATGTTCTATCATCGTCTCTAATAATTCCCCTTACGTTATGTGAGACCCAAAAACCTACTGTGAATGCTCTATGTGACATCTGTCGAATTGACCTAACAACACTTCATTTTTACCATTCTAGGTGTCAAAAATGTTATTTTCATTAGTAAAATAAATTTTTGAATATACTTACCCGATGATCATATAGCTGTCAGCTCTGCTGCCCGACAGAAAAAACCTACGGGCGGAATACGCCAGCGATCGCTATACAGGTGGGGGTGTACATCAACAGCGCCATCTGTCAAGTAGGTACTCAAGTACTCGATGTCAACATAGAACCAATTTTCTCCTCTGTCCACTGGGTCTCTATTGGGGAGGAAGGGTGGGTCCTTTAATTTATGATCATCGGGTAAGTATATTCAAAAATTTATTTTACTAATGAAAATAACATTTTTCAATATTAAACTTACCCGATGATCATATAGCTGATTCACACCCAGGGGGGTGGGTAGAGACCAGCATTACATGTTGACATTATTATGAGCTAAGTATTCCGTATTTCATTTTAGCAGTTATTCAAAATAACAAGCATAAAATAAATAAGTACCTGGTAAGGAAGTCGACTTGAACAATTACTCTGCCTTTTTAAGTACGTCTTCCTTACTGAGCCTCGCGATCCTCATAGGATGCTGAGCGACTCCTAGGAGCTGAAGTATGAAGGGTTGCAACCCATACTAAAGGTCCTCATCAAAACCTCTAATCTAGGCGCTTCTCAAGAAATGACTTTGACCACCCGCCAAATCAAGTAGGATGCGAAAGGCTTCTTAGCCTTCCGGACAACCCAAAAATATTAATAAAACATTTCAAGAGAAAGATTAAAAAGGTTATGGAATTAGGGAATTGTAGTGGTGGAGCCCCCACCACTACTGCACTCGTTGCTACGAATGGTCCCAGAGTGTAGCAGTTCTCGTAAAGAGACTGGACATTCTTAAGATAAAAGACGCGAACACTGATTTGCTTTTCCAATAGGTTGCGTCGAATATACTTTGCAGAGATCTATTTTGTTTAAAGGCCACGGAAGTTGCGACAGCTCTAACTTCGTGTGTCCTTACCTTCAGCCAAGCTTGGTCTTCCTCATTCAGATGGGAATGAGCTTCTCGTATTAACAGTCTGATAAAATAGGATAAAGAATTCTCTGACATAGGCAAAGATAGATTCTTAACTGAACACCATAAAGCTTCAGACGGGCCTCGTAAAGGTTTTTAAAATAGAACTTAAGAGCTCTTACAGGACATAATACTCTTTCTAGTTCATTTCCAACCATACGATAAGTTTGGAATCTCGAACGATATTGGTCAAGGCCGAGAAGGCAGCTCGTGTTTGGCTAGAAAACCAAGTTGTAGAACATGTAGCCGTTTCGGATGAGAATCCGATGTTCTTGCTGAAGGCATGAATCTCACTGACTCTTTTAGCTGTGGTTAAGCATATCAGGAAAAGAGTCTTAAAGGTGAGATCTTTCAGGGAGGCTGATTGAAGCGGTTCGAACCTGTCTGACATAAGGAATCTTAGAACCACGTCTAAATTCCAACCAGGTGTAACCAAACGACGCTCCTTCGTGGTCTCAAAAGACTTAAGGAGGTCTTGTAGATCTTTATTGTTGGAAAGATCTAAGCCTCTGTGACGGAAGACTGATGCCAACATGCTTCTGTAACCCTTGATAGTGGGAGCTGAAAGAGATCATTCTTTCCTCAGATATAAGGGAAAGTCAGCTATTGAGTTACAGAGGTACTGGTCGAGGATACGGATACTGACTTGCACCAGTTTCGGAAGATTTCCCACTTCGATTGGTAGATTCTAAGGGTGGATGTTCTCCTTGCTCTAGCAAACGCTCTGGTTGCCTCCTTCGAAAAACCTCTAGCTCTCGAGAGTCTTTCGATAGTCTGAAGGCAGTCAGACGAAGAGCGTGGAGGCCTTGGAGTACCTTCTTTACGCGTGGCTGACGTAGCAGGTCCACCCTTAGGGGAAGTGTTCTGGGAACGTCTACTAGCCATCGAAGTACCTCGGTGAGATATTCTCTCGCGGGCCAGAGGGAAGCAACTAGCGTCAACTTTGTCCCTTCGTGAGAGGCGAACTTCTGCAGTACCTTGTTGACAATCTTGAACGGAGGGAATGCATATAGATCTAGATGTGACCAATCTAGTAGAAAGGCATCTATATGAACTACTGCTGGGTCCGGGATAGGTGAGCAAACTATTGGGAGCCTCTTGGTCATCGAGGTTGCGAAGAGATCTATGGTTGGCTGGCCCCAGGTGGCCCAAAGTCTCTTGCATACATCCTTGTGGAGGGTCCAATCTGTTGGAATTATTTGTCCCTTCCTACTGAGACAATCTGCTATGACATTCAAGTTGCCTTGGATGAACCTCGTTACTAGTGAAAAGTCTAGACCTGTTGACCAGGTGAGGAGGTCTCTTGCGAACTCGTACCATGTCAGAGAGTAGGTACCTCCTTGCTTGGAGATGTACGTCAAAGCAGGGTGTTGTCCGTGTTCACCTCCACCACTTTGCCTTGAAGGAGAGACCTGAAGCTTTTCCAGGTCAGACGTACTGCCAGTAGCTTCTTGCAGTTGAAATGCATTGTCCTTTGACTCGAGTTCCATAATCCCGAGCATTCCCTACCGCCTAATGTCGCACCCCAGCCTACGTCCGATGCGTCCGAGAAGAGAACGTGGTTGGGAGTCTGAACAGTCAGGGGAAGACCCTTTCAAAGGTTGATAAAGTCCTTTCACCAAGTCAGACTAGACTTTATCTTTCCGGAAACCGGGATCGAGACCGCTTCTAGCGTCTTGTCCTTTCCCAGTGAAAAGCTAGATGATACAGAAGAGGACGGAGGTGTAGTCTTCCAAGTGACACAAATTGAACCACGGATGACAGTGTCCTAACCAGACTCATCCACAGCCTGACAGGGCAGCGTTCCTTCTTCAGCATCTTCTGGATGGATAGCAGGGCTAAGTATTCCGTATTTCATTTTAGCAGTTATTCAAAATAACAAGCATAAAATAAATAAGTACCTGGTAAGGAAGTCGACTTGAACAATTACTCTGCCTTTTTAAGTACGTCTTCCTTACTGAGCCTCGCGATCCTCATAGGATGCTGAGCGACTCCTAGGAGCTGAAGTATGAAGGGTTGCAACCCATACTAAAGGTCCTCATCAAAACCTCTAATCTAGGCGCTTCTCAAGAAATGACTTTGACCACCCGCCAAATCAAGTAGGATGCGAAAGGCTTCTTAGCCTTCCGGACAACCCAAAAATATTAATAAAACATTTCAAGAGAAAGATTAAAAAGGTTATGGAATTAGGGAATTGTAGTGGTGGAGCCCCCACCACTACTGCACTCGTTGCTACGAATGGTCCCAGAGTGTAGCAGTTCTCGTAAAGAGACTGGACATTCTTAAGATAAAAGACGCGAACACTGATTTGCTTTTCCAATAGGTTGCGTCGAATATACTTTGCAGAGATCTATTTTGTTTAAAGGCCACGGAAGTTGCGACAGCTCTAACTTCGTGTGTCCTTACCTTCAGCCAAGCTTGGTCTTCCTCATTCAGATGGGAATGAGCTTCTCGTATTAACAGTCTGATAAAATAGGATAAAGAATTCTCTGACATAGGCAAAGATGGATTCTTAACTGAACACCATAAAGCTTCAGACGGGCCTCGTAAAGGTTTTTAAAATAGAACTTAAGAGCTCTTACAGGACATAATACTCTTTCTAGTTCATTTCCAACCATACGATAAGTTTGGAATCTCGAACGATATTGGTCAAGGCCGAGAAGGCAGCTCGTGTTTGGCTAGAAAACCAAGTTGTAGAACATGTAGCCGTTTCGGATGAGAATCCGATGTTCTTGCTGAAGGCATGAATCTCACTGACTCTTTTAGCTGTGGTTAAGCATATCAGGAAAAGAGTCTTAAAGGTGAGATCTTTCAGGGAGGCTGATTGAAGCGGTTCGAACCTGTCTGACATAAGGAATCTTAGAACCACGTCTAAATTCCAACCAGGTGTAACCAAACGACGCTCCTTCGTGGTCTCAAAAGACTTAAGGAGGTCTTGTAGATCTTTATTGTTGGAAAGATCTAAGCCTCTGTGACGGAAGACTGATGCCAACATGCTTCTGTAACCCTTGATAGTGGGAGCTGAAAGAGATCGTTCTTTCCTCAGATATAAGGGAAAGTCAGCTATTGAGTTACAGAGGTACTGGTCAAGGATACGGATACTGACTTGCACCAGTTTCGGAAGATTTCCCACTTCGATTGGTAGATTCTAAGGGTGGATGTTCTCCTTGCTCTAGAAAACGCTCTGGTTGCCTCCTTCGAAAAACCTCTAGCTCTCGAGAGTCTTTCGATAGTCTGAAGGCAGTCAGACGAAGAGCGTGGAGGCCTTGGAGTACCTTCTTTACGCGTGGCTGACGTAGCAGGTCCACCCTTAGGGGAAGTGTTCTGGGAACGTCTACTAGCCATCGAAGTACCTCGGTGAGATATTCTCTCGCGGGCCAGAGGGAAGCAACTAGCGTCAACTTTGTCCCTTCGTGAGAGGCGAACTTCTGCAGTACCTTGTTGACAATCTTGAACGGAGGGAATGCATATAGATCTAGATGTGACCAATCTAGTAGAAAGGCATCTATATGAACTACTGCTGGGTCCGGGATAGGTGAGCAAACTATTGGGAGCCTCTTGGTCATCGAGGTTGCGAAGAGATCTATGGTTGGCTGGCCCCAGGTGGCCCAAAGTCTCTTGCATACATCCTTGTGGAGGGTCCAATCTGTTGGAATTATTTGTCCCTTCCTACTGAGACAATCTGCTATGACATTCAAGTTGCCTTGGATGAACCTCGTTACTAGTGAAAAGTCTAGACCTGTTGACCAGGTGAGGAGGTCTCTTGCGAACTCGTACCATGTCAGAGAGTAGGTCCCTCCTTGCTTGGAGATGTACGTCAAAGCAGGGTGTTGTCCGTGTTCACCTCCACCACTTTGCCTTGAAGGAGAGACCTGAAGCTTTTCCAGGTCAGACGTACTGCCAGTAGCTTCTTGCAGTTGAAATGCATTGTCCTTTGACTCGAGTTCCATAATCCCGAGCATTCCCTACCGCCTAATGTCGCACCCCAGCCTACGTCCGATGCATCCGAGAAGAGAACGTGGTTGGGAGTCTGAACAGTCAGGGGAAGACCCTTTCAAAGGTTGATAAAGTCCTTTCACCAAGTCAGACTAGACTTTATCTTTCCGGAAACCGGGATCGAGACCGCTTCTAGCGTCTTGTCCTTTTCCAGTGAAAAGCTAGATGATACAGAAGAGGACGGAGGTGTAGTCTTCCAAGTGACACAAATTGAACCACGGATGACAGTGTCCTAACCAGACTCATCCACAGCCTGACAGGGCAGCGTTCCTTCTTCAGCATCTTCTGGATGGATAGCAGGGCTGGGGGTTGATCGACTTGTTCAGCAATGTCCTCATCAGAGGGTTCCTCATCCGAAACTGATGAGGAAACGGCAACGGAGTGGGCAACGTCTGACTCGCTGAATCCGGTCGCACTGGTGGATGCGTGACGGAGCCGGACACAATATCATGGTACTGCTGCACAGTCTGTGAACTGTCAACCATGGGGACGCGAGGAAGTACAGCGTCAACCCGAAACTGTCTAGACTGTCTGGGTTGTGCAGTCAACCCCCTACCGGGTTGCTGAGGTTGCCGCACTGCGTCACAACAAGTCATCTCTGCTGGTTGTTGAACGTCTTCCTAGTGACACACTGAACGTCCACAACCACCTCCGAGAGTCGCTTAACGTCAACGTGCGACTGGCAACCCACACTGGGTCGCATCGGTGGAGGAACCACCTCAACTGGCGGACGCGAGTAGGATACCTCAGCGTCAACAGGGCGCACAACCAACCGGTAGGAAGGTTGTTGGCCAGAAGGTTCTTCTCCGTAAAAAATCCTCTATCAAGGACACAAGCTTGGACTGCATGTCTTGCAGCAAAGCCCATTAGGGTCTACGGGAGCAGGTGTGGCAACAGACGGGGTTAGCGACTGAAGCGGAACCATTAACCATCCCTGGAAGCTTTGTTATGCTTTAATTAAAGTCCATAGGAGGTTAAGCAGCTTAAGGCTCCTCTCCAAATGACAGAGTCCTCAAAGGAATATCAGTAGGAGGGAGAACAGCACTTTCTCATCTACAGGAACCATGTCCGAGAAAAGCTAGGTTATCTCAGTGAGGGTCTCACTGGTGCATAAGCAGCAGACCAGAAGGCAACATTATGTAACTGCTTGACAGTCTGTGAACTGTCAAAAACTGAACTGTCAACCACAACAGGTGCGTGAGGACATACAGCACTGGTGCATTAGCAGCAGACCAGAAGGCAATGTTATGTAACTGCCTGACAGTCTGTGAACTGTCAAAAAACTGAACTGTCAACCACAACAGGTGCGTGAGGACATACAGCACTGGTGCATTAGTAGCAGACCAGAAGGCAACGTACTGTAACTGCTTGACAGTCTGTGAGCTGGCAACAACCAAAGCTGTGTGGGGAAGCCTCAACTCCTGACTGACTAGTCTGCTGCGGGCGAGTGGCGGTAACCATAGTGGGTTGCGGAGGCTGACACACCGTGTCAAAACACGGCAGCTTGTGGTAGCTCACGCACGGCAACGGAGTGCTCCGTGTGTCTGTGGGAGTCAGCATGCGTCTGGCAGGGTCGACTGCGCATGGGTGGAGGAGCTCTCACAACAAGAGTGTGGGAGCAGGCAGCCGTAGCGTCTGCTGGGCGCACAACCGTGGCAGGTTGTAGGCAAACGGGTGCATCGTCAACCTTCTCCGCAGTCGGAGAGTGGGAGCAGGCAACAACCAAAGCGGAGTGGTGGTGCGTGGTGGGGACTGCCGTGGGTTGCGGAAACTAACGCATCGCGTCAAAACACGGCAGCTTGACTCCACCTTCCCACTGCTGATGCGGTAGCTCACGCATGTCAACGGAGGGTGCCGCACGTCGGCTAACGTCAACATACGTCTGGCAGGGTCGACTGCGCATCGGTGGTGGAGCTCTCCGCAGCCGGAGTGTGGGAGCAGGCAGCCTCAGCGTGAGCTGGGCGCACAACCGTACTACTGTCCGTTGTGACTGAGGGTCTAAAACAGCTGGTGCGGCAACAGACGGAGTTACTGCCTGTTGCGGTACCACCTTGCCTCTCTTGGGAGGTGTGCAGTCGTCGGATGACTGCAGCGAGTCCGAACTGACCCAGTGGCTACACCTGGGCCGTTGGACTTGCGCGGAAGGGACCGACTTGCACTTAAAAAGCTGCGAGATGTGGTCCATGGTTTCTTACGAGAAACCTCTTCCGCAGACGAGGAATAAATGGGCTCTCTCGTCTTTGTGTGGGTGGGGCGATCTTGGGTAGATACGCCCGAAACCACGGAGGGAAAAACGTCTGTTCGTTGATCAAGGCCTGTGGAACCCATAAGTCGTTCGACATTACTTCTCCCCTGGGCTTGGGAGCTTGTAAGAGGTCCCGGACTAGGCGAACGACTGGCACGAACAGACGAACCCTCGGACGCAACACTGTAACACTTTGCGCATATCACTTTATCACTTTGATTTTCTGTTTTGCACTTATTTCACTGAAATCGAAACTTTAACTGATTTCTACCTGAAACACGCAATCCTATCCTTCATTAAAATGTAGTAATTGCGAAAACATATATAAAGATAAAGAATTCAGTGGCTGGGAAAGAGACTAAACACTAGATCAAATAAACTACGTTTACAATCTCTCACCGCACATAGCCTGGGAACAAGAATAAAACCCTAGAAACGTTTTACCTTCTTCCCCTACAGCGACTAGGGAGGAGAGTAAAAAACGAGAACAACGTTACCAGCTTGAACGAAACGTTTAATCTCCTCTCTCTCCCTCCGTCTCTATCTCTCTCTCTCTTTCTCTCTTGATTTCGCACCTGAGAGAAGAGCCCAATTATATATCGTTAAAACATGTTATTTGCTAAAGGAAAAAACTGAAAGGTTTTCCAAATAAAAAGTTCCTTTAATTTAGAATTTAAACCATTTAAGCTAAGAAAGAATGAACGAAACGCCAGAATCGGTTTACTCTTACTGCAAAGTGAAACCGTGATACACTCTCTCTCTATCGTAACGATAGAGCGCATGTTGAACGTCCTGAACGTCAACAACTGCGTAGACAAAAAACTAAACGTTAGTTCATCTTTGAAAACAGTACGAGACTATCAAAGAAATTCTTTCATAAAACATTAAAAATTTAAAAAGTATTAAATTCTTTAAAGGTTAAATACGATATAACGGGCTCAATGTTAATTAACTTCGGTTCCAAGTTAGGACCGCCTACTAACAGGAAAGGTCGCATATAAACAAACATAAAAATTTATTGTTATATGTTTATAATAAATGGAAAGTTAATCGAAGAGGCCTATAAAGGCGGAGAGATATAAAATATATAGATCTATAATGTGTTAAGCAAAAATACCAAAAACCTAAACACACTTCCGTCTAAGGGAAGAGTCGGCCATTTAAAAGTGAAAGAGAGTCCATACTCTCTTCGTCACCATAATTAAATCTATCCAAAACGAATTCAAGTTTTAAAATGAAGATAAAACCCCTGCATAGCGAAAGCTCAAAACTGGAATAGTGTACTTCACCAAATCGTTGTGAAAACAAATCCAGTTAGTAACAGCGTATTTAGTAGGTCTTGCCAGTGGCACGACAGAGAGAAAATTGGTTCTATGTTGACATCGAGTACTTGAGTACCTACTTGACAGATGGCGCTGTTGATGTACACCCCCACCTGTATAGCGATCGCTGGCGTATTCCGCCCGTAGGTTTTTTCTGTCGGGCAGCAGAGCTGACAGCTATATGATCATCGGGTAAGTTTAATATTGAAAAATACCATTTATACTGGACATCCTTTCTAAAAACTATATCTAGACGAGTTATTCTAAATTGGAAATTAGGGTTTCCATATGGATTTCAACATAGAAAAGGCAACCCCTTACAATGCCCTACCTTTGGATATCAGTAACAGGAGACCTCAGGGGGAAACTAGTCTCAGGGTAAAGATGAATTTGTCCTTTATGGATACTGATAAAAAAGTTAACCCTTTTACCCCTAGGCTCTTTGGAAATTTCCAACCCTTAACCCCCAGGGGGTTATTTTTTTCCCAGCACATTTTGCAGTATATTTTTTTTCAAATTGCTCTAACAGCCTTAATTTTTGTCATAGAGAGGTCAGGTTGGTCTCATTCTCTTGGAAAATGCCTGAATTTTCTCAAAAAAATATAAAAAATATGAAGAAAAAAATTTTTTTGCAAGGACATACCGGTACGTCCATGGGGGTAAAGGGATGGCTTTTGTGAAACGTATCAGTATGTCCTTTGGGAGTAAAAGGGTTAAGATTTATGGCACTGTATAGGTCAGGTTCAGCGTGCCTGGTCAAAAACTCCGCAGGATCCGAGCTGGGTGATACTAATATCCAAATAGTTCAAGATTAAGGAATGTTACATTATCTAATTTACAGTGCTCCGAGTTAAGTTAGGTTAGGAGGGCATCCAACACCAGATCAGATGAGGTAGGCACATTCCGTCAGGTCAAATTAGAGGTCTTTTGTAGAAGAGCGGTCCCATTTGGCAAGGGGGCTGTTAACCTTTAAAGGGGGCAAAACTGGTACACTACTGTTTAAAAGGTTATATAGTTCTTGAATTAGAACATTCATTAACAATGTTGCTGTTGGTGATGGTTATTTGACCTTCATTGAAGTTATCGTCAATCACCGATATGACCCACTTTTATTGTCTCTACTTTGGAAAAAAAATCTTTAACACACTGCCAACTATACTCTATGTATAAATGGCTTTTGTTGCTCATCTTAAAAGTCAAAAACACTACTAGGACCACTTTCCATCATAAGCTCCAAAATTAAGATACATCTCTGTATTTCACAATTAGATTCATGGGGGCCTTGATCGAGCACCGCATGATACCTTATGTTAAAGTTGAGGTTACGATACATATTCCCATATATTTTATTAATTTGTTTTGGTTAATTACTGTAGTGTATACAAAATACCATACTGTACTTAGATACATGCCATGTATTAGGTAACAAGATGGTAGGGTTGTGAGTCAACCTGCCGCAGACACTAACCACTTATGAGATGTGCTGTCTCACCTTTGCTAATCAAGCTGTACTGTAGTGATATTACAGTACATACATTACAGTAATACTGTACTGTCTTTATTGCACTATCGGTAGGTATTGTTTCATAAAAACAAGGGTTTTCTTGTTACTTATATGTAGGGTGTCGTGGCGAAGACTTGGGCGTTGAGTCGTCTTATGTTGTAGTAAAGCCGCTTAGGCATTGAGTCGTCTTGCCTTGTAGTAAAGCCGCTTAGGCATTGAGTCGTCTTGCCTTGTAGTAAAGCCGCTTAGGCATTGAGTCGTCTTGCCTTGTAGTAAAACCGCTTAGGCGTTGAGTCGTCTTGCCTTGTAGTAAAGCCGCTTAGGCATTGAGTCGTCTTGCCTTGTAGTAAAGCCGCTTAGGCGTTGAGTCGTCTTGCCTTGTAGTAAAGCCGCTTAGGCATTGAGTCGTCTTGCCTTGTAGTAAAGCCGCTTAGGCGTTGAGTCGTCTTGCCTTGTAGTAAAACCACTTAGGCGTTGAGTCGTCTTGCCTTGTAGTAAAGCCGCTTAGGCGTTGAGTCGTCTTGCCTTGTAGTAAAGCCGCTTAGGCGTTGAGTCGTCTTGCCTTGTAGTAAAGCCGCTTAGGCGTTGAGTCGTCTTGCCTTGTAGTAAAGCCGCTTAGGCGTTGAGTCGTCTTGCCTTGTAGTAAAGCCGCTTAGGCGTTGAGTCGTCTTGCCTTGTAGTAAAGCCGCTTAGGCGTTGAGTCGTCTTGCCTTGTAGTAAAGCCGCTTAGGCGTTGAGTCGTCTTGCCTTGTAGTAAAGCCGCTTAGGCGTTGAGTCGTCTTGCCTTGTAGTAAAGCCGCTTAGGCGTTGAGTCGTCTTGCCTTGTAGTAAAGCCGCTTAGGCGTTGAGTCGTCTTGCCTTGTAGTAAAGCCGCTTAGGCGTTGAGTCGTCTTGCCTTGTAGTAAAGCCGCTTAGGCGTTGAGTCGTCTTGCCTTGTAGTAAAGCCGCTTAGGCGTTGAGTCGTCTTGCCTTGTAGTAAAGCCGCTTAGGCGTTGAGTCGTCTTGCCTTGTAGTAAAGCCGCTTAGGCGTTGAGTCGTCTTGCCTTGTAGTAAAGCCGCTTAGGCGTTGAGTCGTCTTGCCTTGTAGTAAAGCCGCTTAGGCGTTGAGTCGTCTTGCCTTGTAGTAAAGCCGCTTAGGCGTTGAGTCGTCTTGCCTTGTAGTAAAGCCGCTTAGGCGTTGAGTCGTCTTGCCTTGTAGTAAAGCCGCTTAGGCGTTGAGTCGTCTTGCCTTGTAGTAAAGCCGCTTAGGCGTTGAGTCGTCTTGCCTTGTAGTAAAGCCGCTTAGGCATTGAGTCGTCTTGCCTTGTAGTAAAGCCGCTTAGGCATTGAGTCGTCTTGCCTTGTAGTAAAGCCGCTTAGGCGTTGAGTTGCCTTGTCTTCTAGGAGAGCCTCTTAGGCGTCGAGTTGTCTTGCCTTGTAATGAAGCCGCTTAGGCGTTGAGTCGTCTTGCCTTGTAGTAAAGCCGCTTAGGCATTGAGTCGTCTTGCCTTGTAGTAAAGCCGCTTAGGCATTGAGTCGTCTTGCCTTGTAGTAAAGCCGCTTAGGCGTTGAGTTGCCTTGTCTTCTAGGAGAGCCTCTTAGGCGTCGAGTTGTCTTGCCTTGTAGTAAAGCCGCTTAGGCGTTGAGTCGTCTTGCCTTGTAGTAAAGCCGCTTAGGCGTTGAGTCGTCTTGCCTTGTAGTAAAGCCGCTTAGGCGTTGAGTCGTCTTGCCTTGTAGTAAAGCCGCTTAGGCGTTGAGTCGTCTTGCCTTGTAGTAAAGCCGCTTAGGCGTTGAGTCGTCTTGCCTTGTAGTAAAGCCGCTTAGGCATTGAGTCGTCTTGCCTTGTAGTAAAGCCGCTTAGGCATTGAGTTGCCTTGTCTTCTAGGAGAGCCTCTTAGGCGTCGAGTTGTCTTGCCTTGTAATGAAGCCGCTTAGGCGTTGAGTCGTCTTGCCTTGTAGTAAAGCCGCTTAGGCATTGAGTCGTCTTGCCTTGTAGTAAAGCCGCTTAGGCATTGAGTTGCCTTGTCTTCTAGGAGAGCCTCTTAGGCGTCGAGTTGTCTTGCCTTGTAATGAAGCCGCTTAGGCGTTGAGTCGTCTTGCCTTGTAGGAAAGCCGCATAGGCGTCGAGTCGTCTTGCCTTATAGGAAAGCCACACAGGCGTTGAATCGTTGTGCCTTGTAGGAAAGACGCTTAGGCATTGAGTCATCTTGCCCGGTAGGAACGCTACTTAGGCGTTGATTTGTCTTGCCTTGTAGGAAAGCCACGTAGGTGTTGAGTCGTTGTGCTTTGTAGGAAAGCCGCTTAAACGTTGAGTTGTCTTATGTAGGAAAGCAGTATAAGCATCGAGTCGTTGAGACTTGTAGGAAAGCCGCTTAGGAGTTAAGTCATCTTGCTTTGTAGGAAAGCCGCTTAAACGTTGAGTTGTCTTGTCATGTAGGAAAGCAGTATAAGCATCGAGTCGTTGAGACTTGTAGGAAAGCCGCTTAGGAGTTAAGTCATCTTGCTTTGTAGGAAAGCCGCTTAAACGTTGAGTTGTCTTGTCATGTAGGAAAGCAGTATAAGCATCGAGTCGTTGAGACTTGTAGGAAAGCCGCTTAGGAGAAGTCATCTTGCTTTGTAGGAAAGCCGCTTAAACGTTGAGTTGTCTTGTCATGTAGGAAAGCAGTATAAGCATCGAGTCGTTGAGACTTGTAGGAAAGCCGCTTAGGAGTTAAGTCATCTTGCTTTGTAGGAAAGCCGCTTAAACGTTGAGTTGTCTTGTCATGTAGGAAAGCAGTATAAGCATCAAGTCATTGAGACTTGTAGGAAAGCCGCTTAGGAGTTAAGTCATCTTGCTTTGTAGGAATGCCGCTTAGGCATCGAGTTGTCTTGCCTTGTACGAATTGAGTCATCTTGCCTTAACAGTAAAGTAGTGTCCATGCATTGTAATAAACAAATTGATATGAACTAAAATACCATGATAGAAACCATGTGAAAACAATGTATTACAGTTACTTCAGGGTGTTAGTCGACCGAGCATAGACAGTGGTCAGCTATTTTAGCGGTTTACGTGTAGAATCATCCTGGAGCTAAATATTACGTGATTTTTCGCTCTTCGCAAAGGTCTATGTTACCAAAGCCCCAACAATGACAGAGGACTGACTATACGTGAATAATTGGTGTTAGTTCCGCATACCATACACTGGAGCCTTTGTATAACAATGGACAGGAAACCCCTGCTTGCAGAGAACACCACCTAGCCATGTCAGAGCCTTTGTAATTTATGGGGACAGCCCTTGGACCGGCCGAAAATCGAGTAAAAAATAGTCCGAAATCGACTCTTTTTCACGGGAATAATCACGGAATGAAATAATGTTAAAGTCACTAGTTTTGTAAATGCTTGTCCCAACAACTACATACTAGGACCACTCTGGTCATGGATGTCGGAAACGTGCGAGAAAAATGGACAACTAACCCAAAATTCCCCTCCTAACCTGGCCTACAAGCCATATCCTTACCTTCCTCGTGACCTAACCGGGGGGCTAACGCCCCCTGCGACCCCCCAACCACTGTCGCTAACATACGAATCCCACAAACCCAACCTAACCGAACCTAGTAGTTCCCAGGTCACTACCCCTACTCGGGGGCAAGCCCCCGGACCAACTTCGTAAGTCTCTCTCCTACACCAAAAAAAAGGGATGGGCAGCACCCAAAATTATATCTTAACCACATTGTCATAGTAAAAAAGTTACTCAGGCTTACCTTAACCGTTTTACCCCCACCAAAAGGTTAAATTTTGAGCACATTTTGCTATATATTTTTTCTAAATTGCTCTAACAGCCTTAATTTTTGTCATAGAGAGGTCAGGTTGGTCTCATTCTTTTGGAAAATGCCTGAAGTTTCTCATAAAGTTATCAAAAACATGTAAATAACAGTGTTTTGCAAGAATGTACCGGTACGACCTTTGGGGGCGAAAGGGTTAATATTCGATGTCGCTAAAACCAAAATCCTCGGGTTCTTGCGCCACCAATCTTACACTTCTCACATGGACCCCTAAAATCACATAAGAGCCCTTTTCGAAATAAATAATGAAAAAATTTGGGGCAACTCGAGTAAAGTCCCGTAGGTGTAAATACCTTATTTTCTTCAACGAATCAATTTGATCAATATGAGTGATAAACTCAACAACATCGCTCAAAGAGTAACTATGCGCAACACGTCTATCCATTACGGCGGTTAGAGTTGGAAAGGGTCGACTCCAGGTCAATCTCGGGTCATGTGGGGGGGGGGGGGTATTAAAAATTTGAAATCATGCCGCCAACGAAAGGGTTAGTTCAGTTGGTTTGTTTGACACTGGCTTTATCTACCAAAATATCTTTAACTAGATGTTGGCTAACCTAACCTTTGGTTGTATATACAGTATAACAAATTAGTATTCGACATAATTTCAGGACGTGTCACAATGAAATAACAATCTCAATAAGAGGTTAAAAATGACGATTGTTGAAATTAGAGAAAACATAAGTCCAAACATTGATAACTGTTCAAGCTTGCGCCACCAGCTGTTAGGTGATCAGCGCGCCGCCCAACGGGTGTTATTATAGTCAGGCAGGAAACAATGCTTGGAGGAAATTTTACGACCGATTAACTTGGCCGTGGCTTCAGAAACGACCTTTCCCTAACCTAAGTGAGTAGTGGAATAAAGCAAGGCTGTACTGGCTCTACAACATTATTCAAATTAATTACTTATCAGATTATAAAACAAGTAGAAAAGGAAAATAATGGTTTTAAAAATGATATTATAAAGCTAGTAGTATTGTTTTTTGCTGATGATGTCCTTGTGCTTGCTGAGAATATAGAGGATGCTGAATTGAACATACGGAAAGTGATAGATATAGGAAAGCAGTGTGGTTTAGACATAAATAGAGACAAAAGTAGCGTACTTATATATAATATGAAGGAGAAACCAGATAATATAGAGGGAATAAGAGTAGTAAGCAATCTTAAATACCTAGGTATCAAGGTAGATAATAGTAGGAATATGTTCAAAACACAGAAAAGTGAAATGATAGTTAAGGCGCAAAAGCTAGCTAATCTTACATAGAAAAAAGTTGTAATAAGATAATGATAGGGAAAGCATACTGGAAAAGTGTAGCACTACCTTCTACTGTATATTATATGGAACAAACGTAATTAACTTAACGGAAACGGAAATAGAAAAGTTGCAAAGAATAGAGAATGAAGTTTATAGAAGGACGTTAGGGGGTGTAAAGAATACAGCAATTGTAGCCTTGAGAGGGGATGTAGGAGCATCTGCTATGAAAACAATCGTAATGGATGGAAAGCTGAGGTACCTTAATAGCATTTATAAGGGAGAAAAGGACTTACTATCAGCAATAGTCAATGATATGGAAGAAAAAGAGAGGAAGTGGTGGATGCATGTGAAGAAGTATGCTGAGGAATGTGGGTTGGTGATGAGAGAAGTCAAGAGATGTACGAAAGAGGACATAAAGAAGAGAACAAGAGAATGGGACACAAGCAAATGGAAGAGTGAAACGGAGTGCAAGGAGAGTCTAATTTTGTATAAAAACTGGAAAAGTGAAATCAAGGAGGAGGAAGTGTATGACGACACATTTTCGTCAATTTTATTATTCAGAGCAAGGACAAACTCACTGGGCTTGAATATAAAAAACAGACAACAAGATGGAAATATAAACTGTGTATTCTGTGATGTAGAAGAAAATGCTAATCACTTGATGTTATATTGTCCACAGTTTAGTGACATAAGAATAAAAAGCAATTGAGCTCCAACAACCATACGAAGAAGATAGTGCACAAACAGTTGGAAAATTCCTTTTTTGTGAAGAAAATATTGAAAATAAGAAAAGAGTACTACAACAAATGTGGATGAAAAGAGAAAAAATAGTGAAAATAAGGAACACACAAAACTAAATGACACAGAGGCGCCATTGCAAAGGCAAAGCCTCAACCTGAATCTGATCTGATCTTAAACAGCGTGGTTTGTATTCCAGTTATGGAACAAATGATATATATAACAAACGACATTATATTGGGTTTGTGACCTGGGAACTTCTAGGTTAGGTTAGGTGGGTTTGTTAGGTTCTGTACCCTTTTTGTACCTTTTTTTATATATTGTGTGAAGGGTATACGGAAACATTCTTTAAAATACACATGATAATATTACCGTAGCATTGCTAATGTTAGCAATGCCACCATAACGTTGGTAACGCTGTGTATCATTGATAACGTTGCTAATGTTATCGTTCGCAGTACATACGTGAGTGAAGTGACACGGAATTTTAACAAGTCATTATATCTAAACATTTTAACAAAATATACATAATAAAAGACATTATATTTAAACATTTGAACAGAAAATATGTTTTTCTGTAGTAAATAACGTGATTTGACCAAATTTGACCTTCATTTCATCCGTAATAACAGCAACAAGTTCGGCTACTTGAAGTTAGTCGAATTGGTTGTTCTGTTGGTTTGCAGTTGAAATTAGGTCAAATCACGTTATTTACTACAGGAAAACATATATTTTCTGTTCGAAATGAGAATCTGTAATACAGTAAAACTTTACCAAAACTGTTTATTGTCTTCGATACTTTTACCAGAAGACCATTAAGTGATTACATTGGTGTTCATTCGGGAGAGCAATCTAACCGTATATACGTTCGAAATACGGGAGGAGGGATTTATAGCACGAAAAACACGGGTACATACGTCCTAGGACATGGGATATTAAATTGAAGTAAGATTTCCGTACCGCAAATGCACGTAAAGGCTTTGTCCGTAATTCTAAAAAGGCTTAAGCTTCCTTATTTCCTATAAAATATATTCTACTGGGGGGAAATATTGTTTATAATGATCTAAAATAGTATTTACATAAGATATTTTATACGTAATAAGAATTTATCGTTAAATTACGACTGGCTTAACCAGTATTTTCCTCTCAATGTTTCCGATCGACAATTTAAACTGGCGTCTTTAGACACTTTTAACTCATATTTACCAATTATATTCAACAAATTAGTCTCCCATATTGCTTACAGTTATCCTGCTGATATATAAGATAGGATATAACGTTAAAATTATTAATAATTTACCTTAAAACAAGACAAATCGCTGACCACAAGACTCACAAAGTCACTTTTGTTTACAATTGTAAACACAGTACCAGGGTTGCCAGTTTGGCCTTTTTTTCGGCCAAAAAAAAACTCAAATTTGACCTTTTGTATTTAAATAGGTTGGCCTTTAGTAATATGAAAAATGCCAAGCCTTAAATACTATATTTTTTACCTTTTTCTATTAATGGGTTGACCTTTTAAAGCCTCTGTTGATTAGAAATTGACCTTTTCTCATTTAGAAAACCTGGCAACCCTGGCCAGCGTTACCAGATTATTCCCACTAGATTATCGTACATAAACCTTAATATTATCGTTTTTTAAACCAAAATTATCGTACACAATTTGAACAAGATTATTAAGGAGTAAAATATATAGCTTATTTCAAAATATTTTAGTATAACTGTTTAATCAAACACACACATACATGTATATACATAAGGTATGTATCGTACATCGTACTAGACCTAAAATAATCGTACATGTACGATAATTATCGTACGTATGGCACCCCTGCACACAAGATTTCGAGCAGGATTTTGGATTTTCTAAATA
>NW_027171751.1:117500-132937 GCF_036898095.1 Palaemon carinicauda | reverse complement strand
ATAAGAGATTACTCGAGTTGTCATATGTGGATGAGTTTATGGTGAGGGGTAGTTGGAGATGGTATAGGGCATGCTCTTCGCACTCACCAAGAAGGAGATTAGTTCACCAAACTTTCAACTGGCTCCAAAAGGCACTAGAAGAGTTGGAAGGACCCAGGCCTACATAGCTGAGGACTATGAAGCGTCAAGTCGAAGTTGATGAATGGAGTAGTATTGATATGAAAAGCTCAAGATATCGACGACTGGCGAAATCTAACTGAGGCCCTTTGCGTAAATAGGCGTAGGAGATGATAAGGACATATATTCTTTTATACGGGGAGAGAGAGAGGAGAGAGAGAGAGAGAAGAGAGAGAGGAGAGAGGAGGAGGAGAGAGGAGAGAGAGAGAGAGAGAGAGTCTTCATGTTCCAGAATTGCTAAAATAACCATCTAAGATACAGAACTGCACTAGGTAAAAAAAATCATATTGAACTAGAAAAGCACTCAAGAGTGCAGACCTCCGCCATGGCAGCTTATTTCCGACGACATTTGGCTCGCCCTTGACCTTGCCCTAGGACTTCCAAAACTGAATCAGTTCCACTTATTCAACATAACAATTAATCCCTGAAAGTTTCACTGCTCTATGGGTAAAATTGTGGACAGGAAGTTGTTCACAAACAAACAGACAAAACACACACGAATAGGGGCGAAAACATAACCTCCTTCCAACTTCGTTAGCGGAGGTAAAAAGTGAATGGAAATTTCGAAATGAATAATTCGGTATAATACGTTATAATTGCTTTAGTGGGTTACAATTCTTCAACTAAAATGAGATTAAAACAAAAAAAAACATTACCAAAACTACATACATACACACATAAATACATGCATAAATACATACATACATAAATACATACATACACTGTATATAAATCTCGAAAGCAAATGAATTATATCATAAACGCATTGGATATGTGCATAACAATTAGATTAGGCCCTAACCAAACACGTAGTTACTGGTTAAAGTAATGGTCTACTGAAATTGAAAATCTAATATCAACCTGAAAAGTAACAAATAAATGATTTTATTAAAAAACGTGTAATATTCTGCGGTTAACTTATGTACCAGAAATTCGGAATCCTTACTAAAGCTTTAGAACATATGAGGCCTATGCGAGGAGGAAGGTACATTCGCCACACTTTCCCAAAATAACGTTTTATGATGGCGAAAGCTCCTTCTTATTGTTAAGTTTCATCTCACAAATTTTCAACGACATTCGCCAACTATAAATGTAGGCTCTATACCTTCAAAAATAAATCGAAAATTCTGTGCCAATACATCATAGTATTTTGAGGTAATTTTTCCATAGCTTAGTGATTATTGCTACTATTAACTACTAGTAGCAATGGAATTAATTGTTACTGTTTATTTTGGGGAAGTTGGGTAATACTGGTAATTGAATGATGCGATTCTCCTACTCTTTAGCACTATTGCTACTAGTAGCTACTAGTCACTATTGCTACTCGTAGCTACTAGCGACTATTGCTACTAGTAGCAAGTCAATAATATTGAATACTAATAATAATTTAGGGGGAATATGGATAATCAATTATAAAAATAGTGGAAAGGCGTGTTGTAAGTCTCAAAATGGTGAAAATGTCATAGCAGAAACTACCTTTTTCTACTTAATAGCTACTAGTAGTGAAAATTCGAAAATTCCAATTTTTTTAACTACGAAGATAAAAAAAGTACACACATCAAGCTTCATTTCTGTATAAAACATTTTGTTGTAAACACAAAAATAAGGTTGCTATGATATTTTACATTTTGAAAACTGGTAAACGCGTTTTTCTCCACTTTTTCATTTTGTGGCGAATGTACCTTCTCCTCGCATAGGCCTCATAGATAGTTACAACTCAAAGAGCTATGGAAAGAATAAATGATGGGAATAACACTAAGAGACAGAAAGAGACCAACATGGATACGAGAGCAAACTAAATTAAAGCTATATATGACATGTCTGTTTTGACGTTGTTACTTATTTTAGAATGATTTATTGTTAATTTGTTCTCTTCATTTATCTATTTCCTTTCCTCAATGGGCTATTTTTCCCTGTTGGAGCCCCTGGGTTTATAGCATCTTGCTTTTCCAACTAGGGTTGTAGCTTGGATAGTAATAATAATAATAACGCAAGAAAAAAGAAATGGACATGGGCACGACATATAATGAGAATGACAGACAAAAGATGGACATTAAGAATAACAGAATGTCTCCCTAGATATTGTAAGAGAAACAGGGGAAGGAAGAGGAAGACGGATGGATTGACAAACTAAGTAAGTTTGGGGGGTGTGGACTGGCACAGAAAGACCATATACAGACGCAGGTGGAAGGACATGTCTCCCGTCTCTACCAACTCCGCTAAAGTTTAATAGTGGGTTCAAACAATATCTAACGAATCCAACTGACGTAACAAAACCATTAATTAGTATGGGACTCTCTCTCTCTCTCTCTCTCTCTCTCTCTCTCTCTCCCCTTGACATTGCGTCATATTATGTGCAACGTATGAGACAGTCTCATACGAGTACTGATCCAGTATTCCGTCCAATTTTAATCATTTCCCAGCTTTATACGTAACAATTAATCGCTGCAAGTTTCATTACACTACAATTAAAATTGTGGCCAGGAAACTGTTCACAAAGAAACTCAAATTACAAACCGCACAAACATGGGGTTGAACATAACCTCGTTCCAACTTTGTTGGCGGAGGTAATAACCGTATGCCTAATGCATGTCTAGAGAACTATATGTCAACCACTTTCTAACTCCACTGCAGGGACATAGGCCTCAGACTTGTCCTTACTCACATCTGGGGTTTGGCCCTTCATTAAAGGGACTGTCCAAAATGGATTGGTGATAGTGATGATCGCTCACAGCAAACCAACCTAGTATGGATGGCCCTGACTGGTACAACTTTGCTTACCACCGCAATACACAAACCCTTTCACCAAGTGAATAAAAGTATATAAGAAAATCAATGCTTCAGTAAATGTGCATTTGACGCAAATGATCAGCCTAAAATCTCCTCATTTAATTCATAGATAGAAAAAGAATCTTATCACGAAACAGTATCTACACAGTTGAGAATCAGGTGTGTGGTCTAGTACTACCAATACTTTTCATTGCCTTTCATCTTCTTATGGGTTAAAACTAAACGTTAGAGCTAAAATATATAAAACTTTTGCTATAAAATGCGAGATACTTTTATGCAAAAAGCTAACACAAGAATAATATACCATGATTATACATATATATAACAACAATTAAAAACTCAAACTTCTCACCATTTCATTACGGAAACCCAACACTTAATTAACACCACACGATATACTGACAGTAACGCCAAACACGAGGAAGACAATTGTTGAGAGAGAGAGAGAGAGAGAGAGAGAGAGAGAGAGAGAGAGAGAGAGAGAGAGAGAGTGGGGGGGGGGTTTTATATACATTGGAATTTCGAAAGGAAATATGAAATGCGTAAATGGAAGTGACAAGTTTGAGTACAAACTATGTTGACAAAAATTATCCTTCTGATTCTACCATATGTTGTGCCAACGTATCGTCTCATACGAGTACTGATCGTATATTCCCCCCCCCCCCTTGGTAATGCCTTCCTAAGAGAGATCGTGTATTCCCCCCCCCCCCCGTAATGCCTTCCTAAGAGACAGAGAGAGAGAGAGGGGTAACCAGAAAGCAAGAAATGAATTATAGGAAATAACAGAGAAATGTTTAACACAACTAATTGGAAATAATGAAACAATGGTATTACTTTGACATTCAATAGTAATATTATGTAAATGATTAAAACAACAAAAAAAGGTTATCAAGAAAGACACCAACATACGAACGCAACAAGAGATCTGCAATATTGTCATTTAACACTTTTGATGTACGTAAAAACAAATTATTTGAAGACATTAAGGCAAATTGCGTTCCTCTTGAAGGGATAGACTTCACTACGCAAGATTGGTTATTATAGTGATTACGCATAAGTAGAGAGAGAGAGAGAGAGATTCTGAAAAACGAATTCAACCTACTACACGAGAAGACTAAATATTCTAAAGGTTTCACTAGAGTTGATAACAAGTCATTACTAATAAAAATTGAAAAAGGCGTCCATTAACATTTCGTCAGTAGTACATCGAAATGAAATGATTTGACGTCTTTATCAAGACAGACAAGTTTTAAATGATATCGACAACGTTCGTATAAGCTTACTTTAATCCTTAACAACGATATACAATAAAAATGACAGTGAAATAGATGCATTGACTTCCTATTCAAAACGACACATACCACTGGGACCCTTTGGAACTGCGCAATGTTTTTTCAGATTTTTGCAACTTTGTAGTTTAATTCCAGAGTCACTCTCTTACCTTTGCCATGTTTCCTGGCTTGCTTATAGACTGCATGGATCTTCAGGCCAGCCACGGGCTCTTGCTAAACACCAGAAGTAGTTGCAGGAAGCCACGTGGGCAGTATAACACCCAGGTCTGTCACTCATCCCTTCACAACCGAGTCACAAGTCACAACTAACAAGTCACAAGTTCACAACTTACAAGGCTCAGAGTACTCAGAGACTGACCGAGAAGGAATAAGTTGCCAGTTTGTTAAAATACAAATAAACTATTTTTGAACGATAAAAAACTTAAAACAAACAAAAAACCACTTTGACATCTGTTTGGGGTTTACCGATATTGAAGAGATTCGCATTATAAACTAAAACTAATCAAAATTAAATGCTTAGCGATCGATTTTCGAAAGTGTGCATGGCCAAGTGGTAGATTTTTTTTCATTAAGTTTGACACATTTCACAAAGCTTCGATTGTTTGTTCAAATGTGATATTTGAAATTCAATGCTTCTCTCTCTCTCTCTTTTCTCTCTCTCTCTCTCTCTCTCTCTCTCTCTCTCTCTCTCTCTCTCTCTCTCTCTGTTCTGTAAATCCTTAATTCTGTTACACCACAAAATCTATGTTAGCTTTACGAGTTATATGTTTCAGCGTTGGACCCGGGGAGGCATTCACCTCAGAGACAGCTGTGGGAAAATATTACGCAGTACAAACTTGAAACCATAAACATAGTTGCAAGTTGTTGCCGTCATTATTATTATTATTATTATTATTATTATTACCAAAGCTACAACCCTAGTTGGAAAACCAGGATGCTATAAGCCCATAAGAGCTCTAACAGGGAAAATAGCACAGTGAGGAAAGGAAATAAGGAAATATTATTACCCACGAATTTAAGAAAACTAATTTAGAAATCAATTTACTTTTCGGTACTAATATAATGGTTCGAGGAATAGTCAATTTACCTAGAAAAACACATATATACAATTCATTTCGATACCTGACTTTGAGAGTATTTATTACCTACGCCAACGAAGTTGGAAGGTTATGTTTTACCACCTGTGTGTGTGTGTGAACAGCTTCCTGGCCACAATTTTAATCGTAGAGTAATGAAACTTTTAGGGATTAACTGTTATGTAAAGAACTGGAAATTATTAAATTTTGAATGGACATCGTTATCACAGACACTTTATTATTATAACTATTATTATTATTACTTTATAAGCTACAACCCTAGTTGCAAAAGCAGGATGCTATAAGCTCACCGGCTCCAATAGGGAAAACAGCCCAGTGAGGAAAGGAAACAGGGAAAAATAAAATATTACAAACAGTAACATTAAAATAAAACAGGTAGAGAAAGAAGATAGAATTGTGTGAAGAAGTGTACTCTAAAGCAAGAGAACTCTAACCCAAGACAGTGGAAGACCATGGTACAGAGGCTATGGCACTAACCAAGACTAGAAAACAATGGTTTGATTTTGGAGTGTCCTTCTCCTACTCTAACCCAAGACAGTGGAAGACCATGGTACAGAGGCTATGGCACTACTAAAGATTAGAAAACAATGGTTTGATTTTGGAGTGTCCTTCTCCTATGAGTGTATGAAAATCCACGCCAATTAATACATGTTAAAGTCAAAGGTTAATGTCAAGCAAAAGGTCGAGAAATAAGCTGCTGTAGCGGAGGTCTGCGCTCAAATGAGTGCCCCTCTAGTTATTATCATTACTAGCCAAGCTGCAACCCTAGTGCTTCGATAGTGTGGACTTGACAATAATAGAGCAATATGTGGTGTGAAGTGCTGAATGCCTTGGAATGAATATCATAAAATATGAGAGAGAGAGAGAGAGAGAGAGAGAGAGAGGAGAGAGAGAGAGAGAGAGAGAGAGATATGCCCCACAAAACCAGTAACATTTAATGTAAATAATGTAATTGAGGTTTAGAAGGGTCACAATACTATTCACTTATTCTGGAAGTTTTATTCCAGCTATGAACAGGCTGTGGAATGCTCTTTATAATCATGCACTTGGAATTTTGGAATTTTGCAAGTTTTAACTTACAGCGAATGTTTTTGTTGAAAAGGCTGACATAATTTTCCCTTCAAAGTTTATATATATATATATATATATATATATATATATATATATATATATATATATATATATAAGTATGTATGTATGTATATATATATATATATATATATATATATATACATACATACATACTTATATATATATATATATATATATATAAGTATGTATGTATGTATATATATATATATATATATATATATATATATATATATATATATATGACAGATCTATTTTAAGGTTTTTACTGATTAAAATATTTCATATCAATCATTAATTACTTATACAGTTTTCTATTTCCTTTCCTTACTGGGAAATTTTCCCCTGTTGGAGGGAGCCATTGGGCCTTTCCTTACTGGGATATCTTCCCCTGTTGGAACCATTGGGCTTATATTATTATTATTATTATTATTATTATTATTAATTGCTAAGCTATGACTCTAGTGGGAAAAGCAGGATACTACAAGCCCAGGGGCTCCAACACGGAAAATAGCCCAGTGAGGAAAGGAAACAAGGAAAAATAAAATATTCTACCAGTAAAAACATTAAAATAAATATCTCCTATATAAACTATAAACACTTAAACACTTTGGCACTATCCAAGACCATATATTATGATCGGTGTCCAAGCCGCCTTTCCACCAAAGTTAAGACCAGGGAGGGCCAGGCAATGGTTTGATTTTGGAGTGTCCTTCTCCTAGAAGAGCTGCTTACCATAGCATCCTGCTTTTCCAACCAGGGTTGTAGCTTAATAATAATAACTTATTCTCTCCCTATAACAGCCTTAACCAAAATAATGGAAATGACAAAATTTCAAACAAAATCTAGAAAAATTCTCCGTCCAATATATACAGTGTTTTGAATGCTCCTTATAGGCAACCCCCAACCTCATTTCTATATAATATTTACCTTACGCAATTAATATCCTGGATGGTACTGTTCTGTTCAAAATGGGTTGGACATCAAGATGGAATAAAGGGAGCAGGAACGGAGGTAAGGGGGAATTTATTATTATTACTTGCTAAGCTACAACCCTAGTTTGAAAAACAAGATGCTGTAAGCCCAAGGGCTCCAAAAGGGAAATTGGCCCAGTGAGGGAAGGATATAAGGATAAAAAGACTGCAAGAGAAACCAAAACCCCCCAACGTTAACTCGCAAGGATAGTGGGATTGCAGAGAATACAAGAAGCCATTGAGCTTGAACGGGTCTCGAACTGTAGTATGGCCAGAAAGGGCGATGCAGAGACTCTTAAATAAGTCTACAGTGCACAGAGTGACTACACTAAACTCCTACGGAAAATAAAATCATCATCATCATCTCCTCCTACGCCTATTGATGCAAAGGGCCTCAGTTAGATTTCGCCAGTCGTCTCTATCTTGAGCTTTTAACTCAATACTTCTCCATTCATCATCTACTTCGTGCTTCATAGTCCTTAGCCATGTAGGCCTGGGTCTTCCAACTCTTTTAGTGCCTTGTGGAGCCCAGTTGAAAGGTTTGGTTAACTAATCTCTCTTGGGGAATGTGAAGAGCATGCCCAAACCATCTCCATGATCTCATCCACATATGGCACTCGAGTAATCAATCTCTCTTATAGTTCCATTTCTAATCCTGTCCTGCCATTTAACTACCAATATTCCTCAGAGAGCTTTGTTCTCAAATCTACAAAATCTGTTGGATATTGTAAATCTACAAAATCTGTAGATACTGAGACCAAATAAATAACTCGTGAAGAATATTCCCTACTTGATATGAATTCCAAAAATAATACTTAACTGCAAAACCTACCAAAGTCACGTAAAGAATAAGGTGTGTGGTGTGACAATATTCTCCCAAGCCTCTCTGGGTGCTTGGGCTAACCTTGCTGCTTGACGTCAATGTGGCCGGATTAACAAAGAATGCGTAGACACGGCTGATACAATTTAATCTAATTAGTTCACCAAATATTTAACCGGGTTCCACAAGGCACTAGAAGAGTTGGAAGACCCAGGCCTACATGGGTGAGGACTATGAAGCGTCAAATATATGATGAATGGAGAAGTATTCAATAAGAAGCTCAAGATAGAGACGACTGGCGAAATCTAACCGAGGCCCTTTGCGTCAATAGGCGTAGGAGGAGATGATAACGATTCATTTTGTAAACTTTTAGGCCAAAGACCAGCCACGGATACATGCGAGTTTCTTCAGATGGTCAAATGCGGTTAACATATTTAACCTGCTCCAGAATTTGATCGATTGAGAGTAATCCATGATCTAATATGTCACACTTTATATCTATATCTAGGTGGGAATCCTTTCTGTAATTTGATTTATAGTTAAGAAGGCTTCTTTTGCTGAGAGAGAGAGAGAGAGAGAGAGAGAGAGAGAGAGAGAGAGAGAGAGAGAGAGAGAGAGAGAGAGAGAGAGAGAATAATCAGCAAGCAGATACAGCACTGATCATCCTGCTAAAATTAACAGGACATCCTTCCAACCCACTGTGGGTAACAACGAGACAGTATTCCCACAGGCAGAACTGCCCATACCAAAGATATTGAATAATAATAATAATAATGATAATAGCCTCTACAAACACCTTGACCTCTCTCCCTAAAGTCGAGTTATAAAGGAATATATGGATTACAAACGTCGTTATTATTAATTATAAATATTTCAAAGCTCCGTGTCCCATGGGAAGACATTCGTGCCCAGATATTTATAATAAGTTATCATCAATATATAAAAAAATATTTGTTATTCACAACGAAATCAAATATAGTATTCCTGTCTCCTGAAAGAGTTATATCTTACCAACTAGTACCAAGTTTATAAACGAATGTATTTTTATAAGTTTCTTTATAATCATTAAAAAAAAATCTTGGAAACCCACACTAAAACCGATATGAAATTAATCTAAAAGGCTAAACAATTAACAGGCGTAAATAAACCGTAAAACTTTTTAGTTACATAAGCGGTTGACGAGAGCGGCTAGCACACCTAAACGCGTCCACTCTCAACAGCCTGCAGGCAACTAACGTTACCCCTCAGTCCTCACTCCTCGTCCTCCCCGGGCACCCCGGCCCAGGTCCTCTCCAGCAGTCTGTCAGCTGAGCACCACAACTACAACTACAACTACAACTACAACTACTACTACTACCACTACCACCACCTGCTCCTCCACCAGCACCTTAGTCTACGCTTACACTCACTCTCCTACCCGGGGACCCACAGCCACCCGACCTCCCTACTCTTGCCTCGAAGCCAA
The DNA here is from genome assembly GCF_036898095.1 of Palaemon carinicauda. NCBI lineage: Eukaryota > Metazoa > Arthropoda > Malacostraca > Decapoda > Palaemonidae > Palaemon > Palaemon carinicauda. Next base: position 123,233 of record NW_027171751.1, on the reverse strand, counting down.
GCAGTTTTTTCTCTGTTTATTCTTGTTTAATTTTTCTAATTCTCTTTCTCTGTCGCGCTCAAGTTATTATTATTATTATTATTATTATTATTATTATTATTATTAGCTAAGCTACAACCCTAGTTGGAAAAGCAAGATGCTATTAGCCCAAGGGACCCAACTGGGAATAATAGCCCAGTGAGGAATGGAAATAAGGAAATATATAAACGAAATAGGAAGCAATGAACAATTAAAATAAAACATGTTAGAAACATTAACATATTTAAAACATACATTTCATATATAAAACAATAAAAAGACTTATGTCAGCCTGTTCAACATGAAAACATTTGCTGCAAGTTTGAACTTTTGAAATTCTACCGTTTCAACTACCCGATTAGGAAGATCATTCCACAAACTGGTCACAGCTGGAATAAAACTTCTAGAATACTGTGCAGTATTGAGTTTTATGATGAAGAAGGCCTGACTATGTATATATATATATATATATATATATATATATATATATATATATATATATATATATATATATATATATATATATATATATATATATATATATATATATATATATACGTAAAATAAGGTTAATATTAGTTTAAAAAATATTTCACGCTTTGAAAAATAAGTAGCATAAAAGATAGAATAATAAAAATGCATATTGTTTTTATCACCCATCAAGAATATATACATTAACATGGTCTTCCGTTGCCTTGGGTTAGAGTTCTCTTGCTTGATGGTACACTCAGGCGCACTATCTTATGTGCTTCCTTATTTCCTTTCCTCACTGGGCTATTTTCCCTGTTGGAGACCTTGGGCTTAATGTAGCCTGCTTTTCAGACTAGGGTTGTAGCTTAACTTGCAACAACAACAACAACAAGAATAATAATAATAATAATAATAATAATAATAATAATAATAATAATAATAATAATAACGTTAACAATAATAATAATAATAATAATAATAATAATAATAATAATAATAGTAATAAAAACAACAGTAGCAATAATAATAATAATAAAAACAGCAGCAGCCATAATAATAATAATAATAATAATAATAATAATAATAATAACGTTAACGTTAATAATAATAATAATAATAATAATAAAAACAACAGCAGCAATAATAATAATAATAATAATAATAATAATAATAATAATAATAATAATAATAATAATAACGTTAACGTTAATAATAATAATAATAATAATAATAATAATAATAATAATAATAATAATAATAATAATAATAATAATAATAATAATGTTAACGTTAATAATAATATTAATAATAATAATAATAATAATAATAATAATCATCATCATCATCATCTTTGGCAAGGACATGAAAGATCCACATCTCTTGCAACTTCTTTAAAACTAGTGTACGCAACCCGTCACCCCTGACAGCTAAACAATTAAATGGGTAAGCACACACATTCAACCCTTTCCACCTCCTCGCACTTTCCTAACTACAACCCCTTTCACCGATGTATGACTAGTCCCTCTCCCAACTACACGAGAGACGGGGAGAAACCGAGGAAGTCTTGCCTCCGGAAGTGACCGGAAATGAATAGATAAGCTTTCGACTGGGCTCTACAAGGCACTAGAAGAGCTGGAAGACCCAGGCCTACATGACTGAGGAATATGAAGCTTGCAGTAGATGATGATGAATGGAGAAGTATTGGTATAAAAGCTCAAGATAGAGACGACTGCCAAAATCTAACAGAGGGTTTCACGTCAATAGGCTATATATATATATATATATATATATATATATATATATATATATATATATATATATATATATATATATATATATATATATATATATATATACATGCATTCATATATACACACACACACACACACATATATATATATATATATATATATATATATATATATATATATATATATATATATATATATATATATATATTCACAGCTACTGTTAATTATAAAAAGAAGGACTCGACAACATTTCGGCTTAAGAATCTCTGAACGCTAAATAGTATTGGATATTATGTAACAAAGGTATTAAGCAATAGAAAATACTAGAGGGGCACTCAGTAGAGAGCATGCTTTTCCCAAGCCAAGCAGTCTTATTTTGCTTCTAACTCCACTGCGTGCTTGTACTTCGATGTATTGTCTTCAAAATCTAATGGATATGTCCTTGGGTCATACCCCACATATCCACCAAGTTTGGTTGAAATTGGTTCGATAGTTTTCGCGTAATTTTCTTCACATACAAAATAAACTTATTTGCCATTTAATTAACATTGCCATTATTTTCAAAGTACTGCTGCGTACATGTACTTTGAAGTACTTTATCCAAAAATTCACAGATTTATCCTTAGCTAATACCCAACATGACCACCAAGTTTGGTCAACATCGGTACTGTAGTTTTTGTGTAAATTGCTCACAAACAAACTAACTAACAAAGAGATAGGGTTGAATACATACCCTTCGCAAAATCTTTGATATCAGTGAGGGCAACAAGGCAAGGTAATCATAGGGTTTGATTTGATAGTCCATTTGAATCAATAGAATTTAGGCCCTATAGCTGGGCTCTGGGACTAGGATTGTAAATGAAATACTAGGGAAAACTTTCAGGATTTCAAAAGATTTCAAAATGGAACTACAAGACTGCGCAATAAGCTCCCACTAGACATCAGAAAGACTGAAGATATTAAGACTTTCAAGAGGAAACTGAAGACATTCTTGATCCTCACTGGTGAACGCCAGACTGGGGTTCGAGCCCAGCTCAAACTCTTTAGTTCCTTTGGTCGCTGCAACCTCACCATCCTTGTGAGCTAAGGATAGGGAGTATGGGGGAGCCAATAAGTCTCTCTGCTGAATCATCAGCAGCCATTGCCTGGCCCACCTTAGTCCTAGCTTGGGTGGAGAGGGGGCTTGGGCGTTGATCATATGTATATATGGTCAGTCTCAAGGGCTTTGTACTGCTTGATAGGGCAATGTCACTGTCCTTTGCCTCTGCCATTCATGGCCGGCCTTTAAGCCTTTAATTACTTCGTTATTGTGGATTTGGCAATAAACGAGCAATATGCGATGTGAAATGCTGAATGCCTTGGAATGCAAAAGATAAAATAACTGTGTTGGTCCTATAGAGGATAGGGTTCCCCTGCAGTATACTTCTAGATCATGAAACTAATTATTATTATTATTATTATTATTATTATTATTATTATTATTATTATTATTATTATTACTTGCTAAGCTAAAACCCTGGTTGGAAAAGCAAGATGCTATAAGCCCAAGGGCTCACCAGGGAAAAATAGCCCAGTGAGGAAAGGAAGAGGGAAAAACTACAAGAGAAGTTTAAGAACAATAACTACATTAAAATAAACCTTTCATATATCAACTATAAAAACTTGAAAATAACAAGAGGAAGAGAAAAAATATAGAATAGTGTGCCCGAATGTACCCTCAAGCAAGAGATCTCTCAACCACGACAGTGAAAAAACATATTCATTACAAACAGCCGGACCTACAGTCAAACCCAAGCTTTTAACTGACGCAATAGCTATGGTAAGCAGCTCTTCTAGGAGGAGGACACTCCAAAATCAAACCATTGTTCTCTAGTCTTGGGTAGTGTCATAGCCTCTGTACCATGGTCTTCGACTGTCTTGGGTTAGAGTTCTCTTGGCACACTTATTCTATCTTATTTCTATTCCTCTTGTTTTGTTAAAAGATTTATATTTTATATGAGATATTTATTTTAAATGTTACTGTTATTAAAATATTTCCTTTTTCCTTGTTTCCTTTCCTCTCTGGGCTATTTTCCCTGTTAGAGCTCCTAAGCTTATAGCATTTTGCTTTTCCAATTACGGTTGTAGCTTAGCAAGTAATAATAATAATAATAATAATAATAATAATAATAATAATAATAATAATATCCTTCCAAGTGATATTCACATATCCCCCCTGCTTCCCTCACCTTCATTTACCTCTTCCACTCACTTCTACTCCTCCTGCCTCTTCTGCCATCTCAGCTTCTCCAGTTATTAATCATGATTTCCCAACTCGCAATCATCCACAAAGTAGAAAAGATAGAAACAGACAAAAATGCAACTAGATGAGGAAATTTTAGAGAGTTGTTATTATTACTTGCTAAGCTACAACCCAAGTTGGAAAAGCATCATGCTATAAACACTGGGTCTCCAACAGGGAAAATAGCCCAGTCAGGAAAGGAAACAAGGAAAAATAAAATAATTTAAGATCTGTAAAAACATTAAGATAAATGTGTCTTATATAAACTATAAAAACTTTAACAAAACAAGAGGAAGAGAAATAAGATAGTATAGTGTGCCCAAGTGTACCCTCAAGCAAGAGAACTACTACTAAATGGTCTATGGTCCATTGGTATTGAAGATCAAGCTTTTGAATACCTAAAAGAATACTTGAATGGTAGAAATTTCTGTGTGCAAATTGGAAACCCTTATTCGTCATATGAACCTTTAAACAGGGGTAACTCAGGGGAGTGTTCTGGGCCCAATCTTATTCTGTATCTATACTATTAGTCTGTCAAAAATACTGCAAAGGGATGGAAGTTCAAACTATTTGAAGATGATACACAATCTTACTTCTCCATAAATGATATACACGACACTACCGAAACTCTCAACCGAATTCATGATAGTGTTAGGGAATGGATGACAATCAAACAACTAAAATTAAATGAAAACCAAACTGAGTTCATGGTGGTGGGAAAGAGAAACACTGTGAGAGGCTTGGGTGATATTCAAATGAACATAAATAATGACTCGGTGTCGATATCTAGTAAAATTCGTGACCTAGGCGTATCTCCTGACTGCAATGCCAAAATAAATAATGTAATAAAAACTGCTGGTTATCATCTTAAAAACATTGCACCTGTATGAACATTCTGTAAAGGAACTTGTGATAAACTGTATTATTAACAGGATTGACTACTATAACTCCATCTACTACAATTTACCAAAAGTGCAACTTAATTATAAAACACAATAAACAGAGGACCAAGACTGATGAAAGGTGTCCCATCCCAAGAAAGGACCACTGCTATACTATTTACTGTACACTGGTTGCCTATTAAAACGAGAATTTAGTTAAAAATATGTATAATAACCCATCAAGTTATCAGAACCGGACGTCCAAAATATCTAAGAGAATTGCTACACATTGTGTAGCCAACAAATCGTGTTGAAACGAGAATAATTACAGATAGTTTCAAACTTTTGAGCCTAGATATATATATATATATATATATATATATATATATATATATATATATATATATATATATATATATATATATATATATATATCTACTGTAGGTTTTAGAGACTTTCAATATGCGGCACCAAGACTAAACAATAATCTCCCACAAGACATTCGAAAGACTGAAGATATTAAGGCTTTCAAGAGGAAACTGAAGCCTTTCTTGTTCTCTAAACGCTTCAATAATGTGGATTTGACAATAAACGAGCAATATTCCGTGTGAAATGTTGAATGCTTTCGAACGAACATGATAAAATGACCGTGGATGTTATGTACAGAGTAGGGTTACCCAGCTGTTTATGGGTAGAAAAGCATTCCTTTAAGTAAAGTAAATTAAAATGAAGTATTTCAGATCAGTTCGATAATAGAGGAAATATTACAATAGTCTCCGGTTCAAATTAATATCGTTTTCTATCAACGCAAATATTTTTCAAAGAAAACTAC